>NW_028169036.1:92622-100122 GCF_963971535.1 Notolepis coatsorum | reverse complement strand
AATATACAGTGTACAGAGAGAGAGAGAGAGAGAGACACATTGGAAAGAAATTGAAATGCTATTTGGCCCTAAACAGAGAGTACACAGTGGCAGAATACCTGAGCACTGTGACTGAAGATCCTTGAGCACAGCCTAGCCATCGAGAAAGGCCGCCATAGGCAGACTGTGTGTGTTAGAAAGAGAGAGAGAGAGAGAGAGAGAACATGTGTGTTTGTCATGTGTGTGTGTGTTAGAGAGAGACTAGAGCATGTATGAGAGATTCAAAAGGACAAAGATCAACACTTAAATCCAAGAGAGAGAGAGAGAGAGAGAGAGAGAGAGAGAGAGACACATTGGAAAGAAATTGAAATGCTATTTGGCCCTAAACAGAGAGTACACAGTGGCAGAATACCTGAGCACTGTGACTGAAGATCCTTGAGCACAGCCTAGCCATCGAGAAAGGCCGCCATAGGCAGACTGTGTGTGTTAGAAAGAGAGAGAGAGAGAGAGAGAACATGAATGAATGAATGAATGAATGAAAACTTTATTTAACAGATTGCAGAATGGGTACAATACAGTACGGCTCAATACATACAATTGTTAAGGGGATGCAGACCTGAGAAAGACGTTTGTCTTGTTTCCATCAGGGTCCCCCATTTTCAATTCATATAGACATTTATGACATACACAACATACATGACATTTATGGCATAGGGACATATAGGTATTTAGTACTGATACATTTGTGACATAGGCAAACAGTTTCAAGACAAACTTGAAACTTGAACTTGAAACTAGGCGGTATTCAAATATACAGTACTGTTACCCCTAGATCCTGACAGAGTATATACATATGATGGGGAGGGGACTGTACATTAGGAGGGGGTGGGTGGGTGGGAGGGAAATATACATACGGCGGGGAGGGAATATATACATGCGGTGGGGAGGAGACTGTCTATTAGGAGGTGGTGGGGGTTTTGGGCATTTACGGTGGCCAGTTTCGAATTGCAGCCTCCCGTAGGTGCTCTTTAAGGGCGGTTTTGAATGTGGGCAGGGATTCACATTCCTTTACAGCTTTGGGTAGGGCGTTCCACATTGTTGTGGCATAATTGCGAAACGTGTTTAGTCCCTTGTTTGAGCCGAATCTGGGTTTAACATGATTTGTTGAGCTTCCTCTGGTGTAGTGGTTGTGGTATTCACTGACCTTTGGGAAGTATTTTGACATGTACATGGGCACCCCGGTCGTATAGTGTATCTTGTAGACCAGGCCCATTGCAAGTTGCTGTACTCTGTCGTCTACTCTAAGCCATCCTAGGTTGGCAAAGTGGGCAGGGGTGAGGTGGGTTCTGGGGTTCAGGTCAAGTAGTAGTCTGACCAGTTTGTTTTGTGATGTTTGTAATTTTGTTTTAAGCGCCTTTGAGGTGCTTTGGTACCATGAGGTGCACGCATAGTCATAGTACCCTTGAATGAGTGCTCCTGCCAGAGTCTTCAGGGTATTCTTGTTTACCAGAGAGGAGATCCGGTACAAGAATCTAGTTCGTTGGTTGACTTTTTTTATTACATTGGATGCCATTTTGTCACAGGAAAGATTTGCCTCTAGGATGGAACCCAGGTAGGTAATTTCGTCTTTCCTTGTGACAATATTGTCACCCACTGTAACTGAGAATCCGTCGGTCTTGCTGAGTTTGTTATTTGAACCGAAGAGAATGGACTCTGTTTTGCCCATGTGTAATGATAGTTTGTTATCAGCGAGCCATATGCAGATTTTGCCTAGTTCCGTGCTGAGGGTTTTTTCAACCTGCAATTTGTTCTTGTCAGAGACCAGCAGGGCTGAGTCTTTGTCATGTGTGTGTGTGTGTTAGAGAGAGACTAGAGCATGTATGAGAGATCCAAAAGGACAAAGATCAACACTTAAATCCAACAAGAAGAGGGTCTATACCAGAGAAACCAAAGCAGCAAGGAGCCAATGGCCGACATCAGCTAAATAGGCTAGCCAGGTACTGTGACACCAGGCCACACACAGCTTTGGCCAACGGCCCAACGCTACCCAAGCTACACAAACGACCATTCACACACAGCACATGTCGTATCTCCAAATGTTGTGAAGTAGCATATGTTTTGCCTGGAAAAAAACATCGTTATTAACAAAACATTCGGGAGGGGAAGGAAGGAAGAGTGGGGTAATGTCATGACATTTTCATTAATCTTACCTGCACAAAAGGAACGCAGGGCGAAAGGCCGCAACACAGGTCTCCACGTTGACGAAAGGCCTCTCGCTGTCGGGACAAATAAGCTATGGCCAGAGCCTTGTCATCGTGCAGGCCCGACTACATCTTCTGTCAAAGATGATGTCGTAGTCAGAGTGCCAGGGCCTGCTATTCTCAAGGCTAACTGATAGCATCAAACGAACGTTCCCAGCTGACGCTAAACAGCTAACTGGCTAACAGTTAGCTCAATCAGGCACCTGGCTGTATGTAGCCGCATAGCTTGCTTCTGCGTTCTGCAAGCTATGCGGCTACATACAGCCAGGTGCTCTCACCAGGCACACACCGTTAGCTACTAGTAGTACTATATTAGCTAGTCGACCAGTTTGGCTCCAGAGAGAGAGAAAGAGAGATAGGTCAGGTCCACGGCGGGAATATAATCATAGGTTGACTCACCATAACGCAGTATCAACGCGGCGCCAATGGTAAAGTTGGAAGGAGACTTTCTTGGCCCACGGTGTAATTTCTTCTTCTTCTTCTTCTTCGAGTACTTTCCGGCAGACTGGACACCTTTCGGCGTATTGCTGCCTAACAGATTTATCTGCTCACAAGTTCTCTTCTCCTTCTTTTGAAAAGACATCCACTCGCCTCGCTCCTCTGAATAGCGCTGAATTAGATCATCCCTGTACCTCGTGTGTCCGAGAAGAGCCCGGAAACACTATCCTAAAATCTGTAGAGCAGCAAAGCCGCAGAAACCGGAACACTGCAGTCTGCAGAGCCGCAGAGGCAGGAACAAGTCAGACACATTCTACAAACGTGTCTAATGTGAAATATATAAGCATATAAGCAAAACTAGATTTTAGGTCTGTGATGAAAAAGGGCCTCGCGGGAAGGGGGGCCTCGCAAAAAATAAATAAATAAATAAAAAAATAAATAAAAAAAAATAAACATTTTTTTTTTTTTTTTTTTTTTTTTTTTTTGCGAGGCCCCCCTTCCCGCGAGGCCCTGTGCGACCGCACTGCTCGCACACCCCCTGAGGCGGCCCTGCCTACAGTAACTGACATGTTACAGTTATCTACATGTTACAGTTGTACCTACAGTAACTGACATGTTACAGTAACTGACATGTTACAGTTGTACCTACAGTAACTGACATGTTACAGTTGTACCTACAGTAACTGACATGTTACAGTTGTACCTACAGTAACTGACATGTTACAGTTGTACCTATAGTAACTGACATGTTACAGTTGTAGCTATAGTAACTGACATGTTACAGTAACTGACATGTTACAGTTGTACCTACAGTAACTGACATGTTACAGTAACTGACATGTTACAGTTGTACCTACAATAACTGACATGTTACAGTTGTACCTACAGTAACTGACATGTTACAGTTGTACCTACAGTAACTGCCATGTTACAGTTGTACCTACAATAACTGACATGTTACAGTTGTACCTACAGTAACTGACATGTTACAGTTGTACCTACAGTAACTGACATGTTACAGTTGTACCTACAGTAACTGACATGTTACAGTTGTACCTACAGTAACTGACATGTTACAGTAACTGACATGTTACAGTTGTACCTACAGTAACTAACATGTTACAGTTGTACCTACAGTAACTGACATGTTACAGTAACTGACATGTTACAGTTGTACCTACAATAACTGACATGTTACAGTTGTACCTACAGTAACTGACATGTTACAGTTGTACCTACAGTAACTGACATGTTACAGTAACTGACATGTTACAGTTGTACCTACAGTAACTAACATGTTACAGTTGTACCTACAGTAACTGACATGTTACAGTAACTGACATGTTACAGTTGTACCTACAGTAACTGACATGTTACAGTTGTACCTACAATAACTGACATGTTACAGTTGTACCTACAATAACTGACATGTTACAGTTGTACCTACAGTAACTGACATGTTACAGTTGTACCTACAGTAACTGACATGTTACAGTTGTACCTACAATAACTGACATGTTACAGTTGTACCTACAGTAACTGACATGTTACAGTTGTACCTACAGTAACTGACATGTTACAGTTGTACCTACAGTAACTGACATGTTACAGTTGTACCTATAGTAACTGACATGTTACAGTTGTAGCTATAGTAACTGACATGTTACAGTAACTGACATGTTACAGTTGTACCTACAGTAACTGACATGTTACAGTAACTGACATGTTACAGTTGTACCTACAATAACTGACATGTTACAGTTGTACCTACAGTAACTGACATGTTACAGTTGTACCTACAGTAACTGACATGTTACAGTTGTACCTATAGTAACTGACATGTTACAGTAACTGACATGTTACAGTTGTACCTACAGTAACTGACATGTTACAGTTGTACCTACAGTAACTGACATGTTACAGTTGTACCTACAGTAACTGACATGTTACAGTTGTACCTACAGTAACTGACATGTTACAGTTGTACCTACAGTAACTGACATGTTACAGTTGTACCTACAGTAACTGACATGTTACAGTAACTGACATGTTACAGTTGTACCTACAGTAACTGACATGTTACAGTTGTACCTACAGTAACTGACATGTTACAGTTGTACCTACAGTAACTGACATGTTACAGTTGTACCTACAGTAACTGACATGTTACAGTTGTACCTACAGTAACTGACATGTTACAGTTGTACCTACAATAACTGACATGTTACAGTTGTACCTACAGTAACTGACATGTTACAGTTGTACCTACAGTAACTGACATGTTACAGTAACTGACATGTTACAGTAACTGACATGTTACAGTTGTACCTACAATAACTGACATGTTACAGTTGTACCTACAGTAACTGACATGTTACAGTTGTACCTACAGTAACTGACATGTTACAGTAACTGACATGTTACAGTAACTGACATGTTACAGTTGTACCTACAGTAACTTACATGTTACAGTTGTACCTACAGTAACTGACATGTTACAGTTGTACCTATAGTAACTGACATGTTACAGTTGTACCTACAGTAACTGACATGTTACAGCTGTACCTACAATAACTGACATGTTACAGTTGTACCTACAGTAACTGACATGTTACAGTTGTACCTATAGTAACTGACATGTTACAGTTGTACCTATAGTAACTGACATGTTACAGTAACTGACATGTTACAGTTGTACCTACAGTAACTGACATGTTACAGTAACTGACATGTTACAGTTGTACCTACAGTAACTGACATGTTACAGTTGTACCTACAGTAACTGACATGTTACAGTTGTACCTACAGTAACTGACATGTTACAGTTGTACCTACAATAACTGACATGTTACAGTTGTACCTACAGTAACTAACATGTTACAGTTGTACCTACAATAACTGACATGTTACAGTTGTACCTACAATAACTGACATGTTACAGTTGTACCTACAGTAACTGACATGTTATAGTTGTACCTACAGTAACTGACATGTTATAGTTGTACCTACAATAACTGACTTGTTACAGTTGTACCTACAGTAACTGACATGTTACAGTTGTACCTACAGCAACTGACATGTTATAGTTGTACCTACAGTAACTGACATGTTACAGTTGTACCTACAGTAACTGACAAGTTACAGTTGTACCTACAGTAACTGACATGTTACAGTTGTACCTATAGTAACTGACATGTTACAGTTGTACCTACAGTAACTGACATGTTACAGTTGTACCTACAGTAACTGACATGTTACAGTTGTACCTACAGTAACTGACATGTTACAGTTGTACCTATAGTAACTGACATGTTACAGTTGTACCTATAGTAACTGACATGTTACAGTAACTGACATGTTACAGTTGTACCTACAGTAACTGACATGTTACAGTAACTGACATGTTACAGTTGTACCTACAGTAACTGACATGTTACAGTTGTACCTACAGTAACTGACATGTTACAGTTGTACCTACAGTAACTGACATGTTACAGTTGTACCTACAATAACTGACATGTTACAGTTGTACCTACAGTAACTAACATGTTACAGTTGTACCTACAATAACTGACATGTTACAGTTGTACCTACAATAACTGACATGTTACAGTTGTACCTACAGTAACTGACATGTTATAGTTGTACCTACAGTAACTGACATGTTATAGTTGTACCTACAATAACTGACTTGTTACAGTTGTACCTACAGTAACTGACATGTTACAGTTGTACCTACAGCAACTGACATGTTACAGTTGTACCTACAGTAACTGACATGTTACAGTTGTACCTACAGTAACTGACATGTTACAGTTGTACCTACAATAACTGACATGTTACAGTTGTACCTACAGTAACTAACATGTTACAGTTGTACCTACAATAACTGACATGTTACAGTTGTACCTACAGTAACTGACATGTTATAGTTGTACCTACAGTAACTGACATGTTACAGTTTGTACCTACAGTAACTGACATGTTACAGTTGTACCTACAATAACTGACATGTTACAGTTGTACCTACAGTAACTGACATGTTAAGTTGTACCTACAGTAACTGACATGTTACAGTTGTACCTACAGTAACTGACATGTTACAGTTGTACCTACAGTAACTGACATGTTACAGTTGTACCTACAAATTAGAACAGACATGTTACAGTTGTACCTACAGTAAGCTGACATGTTACAGACCTACAATAACTGACATGTTACAGTAACTGACATGTTACAGTTGTACCTACAGTAACTGACATGTTACAGTTGTACCTACAGTAACTGACATGTTACAGTTGTACCTACAGTAACTGACATGTTGCAGTTGTACCTACAGTAACTGACATGTTACAGTTGTACCTACAATAACTGACATGTTACAGTTGTACCTACAGTAACTGACATGTTACAGTTGTACCTATAGTAACTGACATGTTACAGTTGTACCTATAGTAACTGACTGTTGCAGTGTACCTACAGTAACTGACATGTTACTGTTGTACCTACAGTAATGTACATGTACATTTGTTGTACAAACACACACTACATGTTTATTTTCACAGTCTACAAATGTACAATAACAGCAGGAAATGAAAGGAAAGCATTGGATGTCAACTGTCTTTATAAACCTGCTCTTCCTACACAGGCTGCGTATTATGACAGATAAAGCCTAAAGAGAGAGAGAGAGAGAGAGAGAGAGGAGAGAGAGAGAGAGAGAGAGAGGAGAGAGAGGAGAGAGAGAGAGAGAGAGAGAGAGAGAGAGAGAGAGAGAGAGAGAGAGAAAATGGGAGTAAATTTGCAGAGTTCTAAATCCTCTCTT
>NW_028169036.1:79612-92422 GCF_963971535.1 Notolepis coatsorum | reverse complement strand
GATTTTGCCCAAAAACATTATGGTAATTTGCTCTGGATTTGTTACTTTCCAGACGTTGGACCTGCCACAGTAAGACTCCAGTACACATAGGACTTAAGAGTAGGCAGGATAATAAAAAAAAAGACTACTCAAATAAAAAAAAAGACTGACCCAGACCCCCACCAAAATAAAATCTGCTCGTTTTGGCATCATCTTTGCGGCACGTTTTGTGATAAAATATGGCACATCTCATCAGCCGTGGTCATGATAACCACTCGCAATTTGATTACAATTACCTGTCGTTTGCACCCAAGATGTCTATAATCAATATATACTATGGATTTGTATTTAGTTACTGTATTTTCCAATGCTGGCACGCACACACGCACGCACCGTGTCCTCTGGTCATTACGGTACACACCGTGTCCTCTGGTCATTACGGTACACACCGTGTCCTCTGGTCATTACGGTACACACCGTGTCCTCTGGTCATTACGGTACACACCGTGTCCTCTGGTCATTACGGTACACACCGTGTCCTCTGGTCATTACGGTACACACCGTGTCCTCTGGTCATTACGGTACACACCGTGTCCTCTGGTCATTACGGTACACACCGTGTCCTCTGGTCTGGTCATTACGGTACACACCGTGTCCTCTGGTCTGGTCATTACGGTACACACCGTGTCCTCTGGTCATTACGGTACACACCGTGTCCTCTGGTCTGGTCATTACGGTACACACCGTGTCCTCTGGTCTGGTCATTACGGTACACACCGTGTCCTCTGGTCTGGTCATTACGGTACACACCGTGTCCTCTGGTCTGGTCATTACGGTACACACCGTGTCCTCTGGTCGGTACACACCGTGTCCTCTGGTCGGTACACACCGTGTCCTCTGGTCGGTACACACCGTGTCCTCTGGTCGGTACACACCGTGTCCTCTGGTCTGGTTGGCCGACGTCAAGTTGATCGCTACCGTGTCTCTCTGCCATTACACTGGAAACAACACTCTGTCCTTTTCACTCTACAGCTGTCTGACAACGCTAATCTGAAGGAGAGGACCATGTTGACAGAACACATTACGGAGCTTTTTGAGGGGAAAGGTTAGGCATCCACACAGAAATAGGATTTAAAAATTGTAAACCTCTTAGAAGTATGAACTTTTATGAGCAAACGCCCAGCAGACTTAACCCTGCCCTTTCATATTAATCCATTACTGTTTGTGTATATGTGTGCGTGCCTGTGCATTCAGCACGGCGCGCTTATGGTAATGCCTGTATTTGTGCGTGTGGGAGGGGGGGGGGGGGGGGTTTGAGAGATAGAGAGAGAGAGGGAGAGGAAGGGAGAGAGAGAGAGAGAGAGAGAGAGAGAGAGAGAGAGATAGCGTGTATGTGGGTGCGTGCACACAAGTGCGTGAGTGTGTCTGTGCCTGTGCCTGTTTAGACATACTGTATATGCACGTGTATTCTAGAACTGCTTGTGAGTGCATGTGTGTGTGTGTGTGTGTGTGTGTGTGTGTGTGTGTGTGTGTGTGTGTGTGTGTGTGTGTCCGCAACGCGCGTGTGTGAGTTAGCCTGAACGAGTGTGCGTACACTCAGGCAGAGGTGCAAAATAGTTTTAATCTTCTCTGAGCTCCGTCAGCGGTTTATCAAGCCGAGCCACCTTTTCCAGTGGGTTTTTGGGCCTGTATAGAAATGACTGGCAGGAGTCCGAGACGCGGGGCGTCTGCATTTCAAATATCAATTGGTGGTGTCAGCGTGGCTGGTATGGTGAAGGATTATCTGAAATTAGTTTAGTCAATTCATCATTTCAAAGGCCATTCGCTTGGCTCCTGATTAGCTATTGTACACACTTGTCAATTAAGAGTCCCAGGAGTCTTCCCCATACACACGCACACACACGCACACACACACACACACACACACACACACACACACACACACACACACACACACACACACACACACACACACACACACACACACACACACACACACGCACACACACGCACACACACACACACACACACAGGGAGAGGAGAAGAGGAGGGAGACTGGAAGAGAGGGATAGGGGGGAAATAGAGAGAGAGGAGTAAGATGGGGATATGGGGATGAGAGAGGGGAGGGGTAGAGAGAGGGGGGTACTGTAAGGGAGAAAGGGGCCATAAGAAAAGAACAGGGAAATTATTTGATATTGACAGAGAAGAGAGGAGAGAGAAAGGAAAGGCTATTCTGTGTTTGTTGGTGTAGAACTTGATATAATTATACTTTAGTTACATGAACACAATATCGCTCTAATAGATCATATCTGTGTGTTTGTGTGTCATGTGGTAATGGAAGTTCGGTGATTAGAATAATCGATGTGCAAGCCCTAGCACAGCGGAGTGGAGGCCATCACACTGACCTCTCAACAGGGGTCCATTCCCATAGTTACTGTTGCTATGGTGCTGGGATCAGCTCAACGCGCTATAAATGGCCAAGGAACATGGCAGATAGTGTTGAAAGCCTTGTCAGATTGAAAGACAGAAAACTCAACCAGCAGGCTTTATTTACAAAGCTAGCCTTTGAAAGGTTTTGTGTGGAATTTATTTATATTGTTGGTACTTTACCTGTGGCACTCACATCCACAAGGTGAAAAACAAAACATAGAACCTTTATTGCTGTGTGCAAAAGCTATGATGATTGTCATGGGAATGTTCACAATGCAACTATGGCAACGTTATTGAGAATGATATCAGATTAGAGAGGAGACTTGTGTTGGCCTATCGTTCCTCACTTCTTATGCAGATGAAAACGTGCCCCCTAGTTCAATATAAACCTGTCAATGGTTCAATATTATATTGAAAAATTAAAACCACCAAATGCAATCCCTTGTTGATGACTAAGATGATAACTCTACACTGATCCTAAATTACTATCATTGCAACCTGTAGTTAAATAACTTGCTGAGAAATATGATCCCCCTGCATCTGCTGCGCCTGCTGAGTTATATAATATGATATATGGTTTATTCATTGTTAGTTGGAGTCGATCATGATTCATTGAATGCAAGTTAGGAAAAGTCAATATTTATATGTAATTTCTTATTACAATAAAGACTGATGGAAGACGAGTATAGTTGTTAACCCTCTGGGACCAGGAGTGGCGCTGTGACTGTCCTTCAGAGGCTGTACCCGGCTCAGCTGTAAAGCTAGTGTGGAGACAACCTGCCGTATCCATTGGTACCAGGGCTGTCCTCGACTAAGGATTTGGATAGTCAACTTTGATTGGCCGGAATTTGCAGATAGTGGACTGGTAGATGCACAAAAAAAAAGAAGACAAATAAGTATACTTTGTTTTTCTTTTTTGTTTTTTTGGGCTGTGGGGGGTGCTTAATGTCTGAAGGAGTCGACTGAAGGCTTCTTGTCCTCTGCAAAAGCTGATGGATACATCTTGATATTTGTCTAGTCTAGTGTGTTCATTAGACAGGTGAAATCCTCTTGCAGTGTCTCTGTGCCCATTTTCTTAGGCAGTTAGCCTTGCTGGTATGCACACCATTAGCGTTAGCCACACTTCTAGGCCTCTTCGCTTTTGGAAAGAATGATTAAAAAATATATATAATATATATAAATCTTTAAAATGTACTAAGAGGTTAGCAGTCAACTACGGCTCCTTTCGATCGATTAGTCGACTATTCGACTAATTGACTATTCACCTGCACATATAACCCCCCCAAAATGTATATATTACTGGATTAGCCAGTAAAGCATGTTATGAATTAATTATGGCGCACAGAAGAATTAAGCCCAGATGTATTCACTTCATGGGTAAGATACAGGAAAAAAGGGTTTCAAAGGGGTCCCTTGATCATTCACCTTAAGATATCTGAATGAAAATGGGTAGCCACGAGTCTCCCCTTTAAATACATTTCTGGTTTTTGATGTTTATCAATTCTCGAGTGGTCAAAAATGGTAAAACTTTGCACCAAATCTGTGTAACAAATGGTATCAACCCCACAATTGATGCAACAACTTTGGAATGGCCATCATATGCTTCGATCATAGTGTTCTAAGTCCTTATACACTCTAAACTTAAAATTGTAATAGGCAACTAACGAAAACACATTTATTATAGATTTATGACTAGAAAAACTTGACACACAGTGCTGAGCTGCATCTCAAATTAATATTCAGCTTCCCAGCTTTCAGATGATGTCACCACTTCTATGATCTGCTATCTCCCCCCATAGAAAGGACAAACATGGGTCTATGTGGGTCTCAGAGGGTAAATAATTCATATGCACTTGACTTCCTATGTCTTGAATAAAATATAGGCCTACCTGTAAGGTTGACATTCCTAGACTGCTCATTATAAATGTCTAGATACAACAGTTCATACTTCAGACATTAAGCAGATCATTTGTGTTTAAAGTTTTATCAGCAACCCTTTTTTCCTGTATCTTACCCATGAAGTGAATACATCTGGGCTTAATTCTTCTGTACGCCATAATTAATTCATAAAATGCTTTACTGGCTAATCCAGTAATATATACATTCTAAGGATATATAATAAATACATTCTTATCAGACAAAAAGGTAATAATAATAATGATAATGATAATGATAATAATAATGATAATAATAATAATAATAATAATAATAATAATAATAATAATAATAATAATAATAATAATAATAATAATAATAATAATAATAATAATAATAATAATAATAATAATAATAATAATAATAATAATAATAATAATAATAACAATAATAATAATAATAATAATAATAATAATAATAATAATAATAGGCTTTTCAAATCTCCAAGTTTCCTCAAAATAATCCTTTTGTGAAGGACAGATCATTTGGGAATGACAGACATAATTCGAAAGCATCTTAGAGAAACAGGTGATGAGTGATCTATGACTTTGGATAAAAGCGCTATATAAATGCAGTCCATTTACCAACTACCATTACTTTGAAACCTTCATGAGAGAATCTTTTGGGGCGTGAACATGTCTTCATATGGCCCTGCATTAAGGTGTGCTTTAGAGAGCCAGCGCCATGCTGTATGCGCTCCAGTCAGCGGTAACAGGCCATACATCATCACTTCGTCATAGAACACGTCAAAATCACACAGAGCTCTGAAACCATGAAACCTTTCATTCCAATGCTCTTCTCACTACGTTACCTCATGCCTGTGTCATGCTTTACCGCACTCTGCACTCGCCTGCACAGATAACCCCCCCCCCCCAAAAAACAGCCTCACCCCTACCCCAATAGTAAAATATCCCTGCAAGCTATCTGACAAAATATGAGCCAATGTTCTCTCCCTCTCCCTGTTGAACCACCGCTAACCCTGTGAGCAGGGAGGCGGGGGCGGTGGTGCAAAAGGGAGGAAGGCTTTCATAAATGCCTGGCGATATGTTTTAAAACCACAGGGGTGACTGTAACCTTTCAGGACTTGTGTTATTAGAGAAGCCAAAGTCAGAGCAGTCACTTAACTGTGTCCTGACAGTAGCTGCAATTCCCATTAGTTTCTACGCTGTCTGCTGAAAATGCAGAGGGGAGGAGAAGAGAAAAAAAAAATGCCACCAAATAAAGAAATAATAGACCCCTGCTTTCCAACAATTTCCAATTCAATTTCCTCCCCCTGACCTGCGGTAACTAGAGAAATCAATGCAGCGAGAGGGAAAGGATTCAGTGTCCCGGGACGCGGGCAGCAGACTCCTTTTCTTTTCTTTTTCTTCTTAAAAAAAAAACCCCATCACAGTGCCCCCGCGGTTGATGTCGGCGGCACGGCGACCTGGCCTGTCGGATTGGGGCTTGCATGCCGCAGGGGCTCAATTTAAATCCCTGATCAAAAGTGTTACCTGGGATTAACATGGGTGTCTCTGTTTGAACGTAGGACGCTCTGGGACATAAGGGACCCGGCCCACAATTCACACTCAATGAGTATGGCCGACCTAACAGGCTACATACAGCACAACCACTTCCTGTTTGGTTGAGAGAAATGAATAAATTGACTGTTTTCTCATTGCCAATAGAAAATAAATGAATAGAAACTATGATGATGATGGACCATGATGTGTTTTTTTGTGTTTTTCAGCCCAAAGCAGCAAATGAAAACATGATGTTTCTTGAGAGCTATACCATGAATCGATTATTCATCCCTCTCGGGAATCAGGATATGTTTCTACATGTTACTTTCATGTGATGCCAGTACTATATATGCTCCCTTGCCGCTTCAGTCTCTACATGTGTGTGTTTGAGATGAAGAGGAGGGGAAGATTACATGCGTGAAGCTCACGTTGGCTTTGATGTAGAGACCCCCAGACTCCTTATCTATATTCAGACATGATGTGTTTACTCAGAGACACTCAAACCACTTGACTACTGTACGAGTACTTCAAATAAAAAAGAAAACAATACATGATGGGAGAAAAATATGATTATTCTATCAACACATCTCCATGTTCTCAATAATAACAGTGTAACGGCTCAAGGTTTAACGTGACATTCTTCCAGTAGCGCAATATAGCCTATGTCAAACTGTAAACGTACTTACTACTGTGTTTTTACCATACTGGGGAATGTACTTTTCGGTCCCTGACGAACTAAAGAAGTAGCTATACTCAACACAACTGTGGCCCTGTGTTTTTATCTGCGTTCTGCATGTAGTGCTTAAAGGGTAACTGTACCCTACTGGGAAACTGCTCGTGAGAGTGTGTAGAAGAGCCTGGATTAAAACCACAATAAAAATATAGGAGAAAAAGAATATATAGAAGGATAGAGAAGAATACACAATGTGTGTTCATTTAATAAACCATGGTGCAATGTATTGGTTGCGTATGATTTAACAATTTTACACATCACACGTTTACATATCAGACAGATAGTACTCATTATCGTGTAATCTAATATGTATGCATGGATTTGTGTTTGGGTTCAGGCTTGATTATAGTGTCTTTTGCATGGACCCCATAAAGAGCAGCGGCTGCTTTAGCTACAGCTATTTGGGATCCAAATAAACAATTATCAATGTTTATCCCCAAATGAGGATGATGGGTGATGCCATGCAAACGGTTTGTGAAACCTATTACTGAATCCTGACCTGCCAATTTGAATTGGAGATGCCAGGCTGTTTGTAATGTAGAAGCTCTGAATACAGACTGCGGTAATGTACCATATATCTTTCAGGCATTCGTCTTCATAGGAGAATGTATTGAAAATTATTCCTGAATGAAAATAAAAAGCATATTAGTAGTAGTAGTAGTAATAGTAGTAGTAATAGTAGTAGTAGTAGTAGTAGTAGTAGTAGTAGTAGTAGTAGTAGTAGTAGTAGTAGTAGTAGTAGTAGTAGTAGTAGTAGTAGTAGTAGTAGTAGTAGTAGTAGTAGTAGTAGTAGTAGTAGTAGTAGTAGTATATAATTCCAGTAGCTATCGTAAATAAAACACCTACCATTATGATTGTGCAATGCTCTTATCCTGGATTTCTCTCCACACATTACAACATACAACACATGCCATTCTCTATATTGTACAGGAAAACAAACGCTGTAATGTTTAGAGCAAATACCAACCCCTGGGCAAGAAATTATATTGAACAATCTGTCGCAGAATCAGATTTTCTCGTAACAGAAAATGGGTCCAATACCAATATGCATTAAGTCTGACCTTATTATGTAAATGTCTCACAAGGTCCACAGGGGAGTTACAACGAAAGAGCATGCAGTGTCCCACAATCCGGATTGTGTTTCTGTGTCACGAGGCTCTTGTGTTGTCAAAATATGGAATATGTTTCTTCTACGCTTTTATCTTCAAACACGCCTTTCAACCATCTGTTGTATATGCCGCGGTCAAAGTCAGGGGACCTTTGCTTCCAACGTGTCTTTTAGAGAAAATGGAGGGAGGGCCAGAGGGAGGTGGCTATGTGACTCCCTGGTCACAGGGGGAAAAAAGCTGTTGAAGCGTGAATGTCTCTGAATTTACTTTTTCTTTTCCTCTTGAAGGGAAAAAAAGCTTTCAAAGTCCAGGGATTGTGAAATGTTATTTTTTCATCTCCGCTATTGAAGAACACAGGGGCTTGAAAAGCCATGGTTACAGCAGTTTAGTAACTATCCTCTTTCAAAATGGAGGTGTTCAGATGCCGTGTGCCATTCGGGTCTCCTGGGATTCTGTGCTGTGTTGTATCTGAGCCCGGCCCCTGTACCCAGGCTGGATGAGATTGCAGAAAACATTTCTCCTGCTACACCTGGCGTAGCTTCTACCCAGAACCATGCAGAATATCTAGCCCTGCTTAATGACTGATCTATTCACATGGGAACAGTCTCTCCCTCTCTCTCCCCCCTCTCTCTTCATGGTATATATCACGTTTCTAGATTCACAGGTTATGTTTTTTGTCCTTGTAGCTGAAAGAGAGAAGGGGAAATAAATACATTATGCTGTTGCTGCTATTTCCTAGGTCCCATCATATTATTTCCATACGCTCATGCCCCTCTCCCCTTCTGTACATGAGTATGTTGTTGTTGCTTCTGTGTGGTTTGTAATTTCCAACCTTTTGAGAGGTGTAATGAGAGCCTGGGCTGCTGGATCCCTTATCTGCAGTGACAAATAACAGTTGAAGCTGTAACAACAACAACAACAACAACAACAACAACAACAACAACAACAACAACAACAAATTGCAATGCAGGACATAGCATTATAATGCAGCGGCCCTGCAAACAACCAAATGAAATCACTTTGAAGAGGCCGACGTTATAAACCACTCACCTAATTTGCTCCAGAAAATGTTTTCCTCCATCATATTAGACCGGTTAGGCAGGACCGGGTGTGACAGAAAGATGCTATCTCTTTTATATAGAAATGAATCTTCTCGCCAGAGGAGCCTCCCAAGACTATTGTCTTCTTCACTCATCACTGCATGACTAAGAAAGCTCTGGTGCTCCACACATCCTTGATAGCCATCTCAAAAAGCACCTCTGGGATTACTCCTGGCAGCAAGCCTATGAAGTGTACATTATGGTAATGCGACCATCAGGAGAAAATATTACATTTCTTGATTTTTACTTAACCCCCTTCCCCACCTCATCCATCTCCAAGTCCAATAGACAATTTAGACTTGTCCTTGGCTCAAAGGCAGCACTACTTGAAATGCCTTTGGATTTGATGCACGCACACACACAACACACACACACACACACGCACGCACACACACACACGCACGTGCACACACGCACGCACACACGCACGCACACACGCACGCACACACACACACACACACACACACACACACACACGCACACGCACACACGCACACACGCACACACGCACACACACACACACACACACACACACACACACACACACACACACACACACACACACACACACACACACGCACACACACACACATCAAAGAGACCAGGAGCTTATTTTCAAGTATTTTGCGCCCCGAGGCAAGGAGCTAGCTCTGAGGCTGCTGTATTCCCTGTAAATAGTTTGGCGGATCCCAGCAAAGCGCCCGTCAAACAGAGTGCTCTGGGGCGTGGGCCTCCACGCTCTCCAATCACCAGAGGTAGCAGGGAAAAATCACTGTGCATAATAGACCTGCCGATTGCTCTCCTTCGGTGTTGATCAGCACTGCCCACAACAACCGAGCGCAATCCCAGTCGGCTGGGGCGGAGGCGTCCAGAGTACATGGCCCGCTTGTTGCTTTGAGAGATCAAACTTCTCCTGCACGTTTGATGGTGCTATCGTGTGATGTGCGCTAGAAGTTTCTGAGCGTTCAGATAATTTCTTTTTTCTTTTTCCTCAGTCCTCTCCTTGTGAGGACATGGAAACGTAAACACTTCACAAGAGGCTAATGGGGCTTTTCTGGAAACTTCTCAAGAGCCATCACAGACACTGATACCCAGGGACAGAGGAAGAGGCGGCTGAGGCGAGAGGACCAGAAGGAAGATGTCCGTGGAATAGAGGATGCACATGGAGTCATGCCAACTGTCTTACATCTATAGCTTCCTCTTCAAAACATTGAAGTTATCCCCCCCCCCCCCACTCCCCTTTGTAAAATTACCAAAGTGCTCAACATTAATACAGACGAGGGAAAAGGAATGGTAAATTATGTAATTTATGAAAATAGTTCATCTATAATTACACTCTATATATCTCTCTGGGTAAAATGTGGGGGGGGGGGTCTTGCAGTTTGGCAAGGGGTACACATGGTATAATCACTGGGAAAATAGGTCTAGAGCTGTGTGTCAAGACACTCTCCCATTTCCTACTCTCCTGTAGCATCCTTGCTGCAGTAGTAATGATAGCACCTGGCTAAGGTAGTAATGATAGTACCTTGCTGTAGTAGTAATGATAGCACCTGGCTAAGGTAGTAATGATAGCACCTGGCTAAGGTAGTAATGATAGTACCTTGCTGTAGTAGTAATGATAGCACCTGGCTGCAGTAGTAATGATAGCACCTGGCTGCAGTAGTAATGATAGTACCTGGCTAAGGTAGTAATGATAGTACCTGGCTAAGGTAGTAATGATAGCACCTGGCTAAGGTAGTAATGATAGCACCTGGCTAAGGTAGTAATGATAGCACCTGGCTAAGGTAGTAATGATAGTACCTGGCTAAGGTAGTAATGATAGTACCTGGCTAAGGTAGTAATGATAGTACCTGGCTAAGGTAGTAATGATAGCACCTGGCTGCAGTAGTAATGATAGCACCTGGCTGCAGTAGTAATGATAGCACCTGGCTGCAGTAGTAATGATAGCACCTGGCTAAGGTAGTAATGATAGCACCAGGCTAAGGTAGTAATGATAGCACCAGGCTAAGGTAGTAATGATAGTACCTGGCTAAGGTAGTAATGATAGCACCTGGCTAAGGTAGTAATGATAGTACCTGGCTAAGGTTTATGGAAATCAGCCTTTGAACAGAGTTGTTTCAGTATCATGTTATTTCTGCGTCCTCTAAGATCATCCCTCTCCCCCGCCTCGGGTGCTGCTGCTCTTCCCTATAATGACTGCTGCCAGACAGCAGCTCTGATGCCTCACAGAGTAGAGCATTATTCATAATAAGAGTGCTTGCTGTGAGATTAGCCCTACACTTTTACCCATATATAAAATTTAATTTAATATGTCCTGTAAAAACCAATAAGGCATTCATATTGACTTGGGGCTGCCAAATTGCAGGTTGTTGCTCATCTGTTCGCTCCATGGTCCATTTAGCTTTTGTGTCATTTAAGATAATACAAATAAAACTAGAAAGGTGCGCACATTTCCACCAGGCGGCAGCCACACATGTATCCTCTCTCTCTCTCTCTCTCTCTCTCTCTCTCTCTCTCTCTCTCTCTCTCTCTCTCTCTCTCTCTCTCTCTCTCTCTCTCTCTCTCTCTCTCTCTCTCTCTCTCTCTCTCTCTCTCTCTCTCACAGAGCAAACAAACATGCCTACAATATTTAACAAATGCAGACACCATCTATAACCATTATGATTACCAGTATCCAGTGGTGCAGTCGTAACATGGGCCAAGTGCACGCGCATACATGTTCCCTCGGTTGCGCACAGAACAGATGATTATTATGCATAACAATGTTTTAAATGTAATTGTAGTTACAATTTCTTTAATTGAATTAACTTAAACTAGTTTGAATTAACTTAAACTAGTTTACTGAAGGACAGTTTCCTTCAGACTGAAGCACAACTTGTCTCATCCTTCCAGTCGGGAGATCAAGCAACCCCCCACCTACAGGGCTTGTATTTTGGTTGTCGGTATCCTATTATTATGCAAAGTCTAGGTGATAAGTGCCGGCCGGGGTATACGGCGCGACAAGTCATTTTTGTGTGCGCGCGTGCACATCATTGCGCGCACTTCAGCCTCAGTGACGTAGCCTAAATGGCGTTTAACCGCGTTTGACCACCACTGCATGCCTGCCAGTATCCAAACACACTCGCACAACATACACAGAGATCATCCACTGTCAGTGGGAAAGAAAAAAAGCCCAACTGTGTTGACAAGTCACTAGCCTACGAAGGACAGCTGGCAGACAGTAGCCTACACCAGTGGTGCCCAACCAGTCGATCGCGATCGACAGGTAGATCGCGGGCTGATTTAAAGTAATCTCGATTAATAAAATTAGATTATAAAAAAAAAAATAAAAAAAAAATTGCAAAATCAACTCTGCCTCTCCTTGTTAACTACAACAAACAATGCTGTTTGTTATTTAAGATGAGGTCGGACTCGGCACTGACAGATTTGTGTTCATTATGCTGCTTTTATAAAGCCTCAAATGACGGCTTACAATATACAATTTTGGCTGGTAGCTTTCGGCTAGGTGGTAAATTAAAAAGTAGATCTTGGTTCAAAAAAGGTTGGGCACCCCTGGACACGTTAGGCAGCGCTTAAGTGTAGGGGGCGGGGCAAACATGAAATGAGACTAGTGAAAGCAGATCCCCATACTATTCCTATTACACTATTACACTACTACAAACTATTACACTATTACACTATCACACTATTACACTATTATATGCTATTACACTATTACACACGTAATGGGGGCATGGTTAACCTAGACCAATGAAAGTAGTAGTAGTAGTAATTGACACCTCCCATAAGTCTCTATGACAAACATCATCTTCATGAGATATGAAGTCGTTGAGAAACCATTGACCGATTAAAAAAATATTTGAGAATTCAGGTCCTTGGCCTGTGGCCAGCCTATGTGCGATGTTTCATCACAATCGGCCCTGTAGTTTGCGAGATTAGCTGCGGACAATGGGATACACAAACACACAAACACATGCAACCAAAATCATAATCCCCCCCCCCCCCCCCAGGCTACCACCTGG
>NW_028169036.1:67112-69612 GCF_963971535.1 Notolepis coatsorum | reverse complement strand
TAATTTGTTCACATGAACAATTCTTGCATTGGGTACCGAACTCCTAAGAACTTTTAACCTCTTAAGCCCTAGCCATATTTTCAGAAAATTCGCAGAAAAATACATACCTAAGTAAATGGAAGATTGCTCCACTTCTACAAGGTCCATTTGCATGTTCTTGGTATCTAGGGATATCTATGGAGTTTTTTTCTCCATTTTTGACGGTGAATAAAACCATACGAACATTGACCAAAAGTGAAAAAAGCTCATTCAGCACCTTCTTGAGATCAAGTGTAGAAAATATCTAAGCAAATTAACAAAGGGCAGATGATTTACAATTTGAAATATGAATATAGAATATCAGGCCTATAAATTACCTTATTATGGCCAAGTCACACAATTATGGATCGGGCCAAATCTCCCCTTTCCAATGGCAGAGTTCAATCTGGATTTAGTACCACCAGGCGCCCCTGACAGGGCAACAAAAACCGTGAATGAAATCCACTGTAACAGTTATACTTATATGTAAATATCTTATGGCAATAACGTTCAGGTTTGTGCTACCCGTGAGATATCCCGAAAATCACAAATCACAAAAAAAATAAAAAAGCTTCACACTTTCTGTATTCATCTATTTATGGCGTGATACCAATCTCGTACCGGTACCGGACCGATCGGGCTTAATGGGTTACGGGTACTAACCGAATTATGTCGGTACTACCCCAAGTACCTACTCACGTGAAACAGTGCCAAATTTCGGTACCTTGAGAGCAGGTTGGGGGAAAAAAATCTTGCAATTACTTGCATCACCCTTCTTGCGTTGTGGATTTAAATAAATATTGATAGGATCCCTCCTCCTTGTTCCAATTGCACATCCGAGTGAGAGAGTATACATTAGTGAGAAAGTGAGAGAGAGTATACATTAGAGAGAAAAAGAGAGATACTGTAGTATACATTGTAGAGAAAAAGAGAGAGTATACATTAGTGAGAAAAAGAGAGAGAGTATACATTAGAGAGAAAAAGAGAAGTAGTATACATTGTAGAGAAAAAGAGAGAGAGAGTATACATTAGAGAGAAAAAGAGAGAGAGTATACATTAGAGAGAAAAAGAGAGTATACATTAGAGAGAAAATGAGAGAGATAGTATACATTGGAGAGAGAGAGTATACATTAGAGAGACAGGAGAGAGAGTATACATCAGAGAGAAAAAGAAAGAGGGAGTATACATTAGAGAGAAAGAGGGAGTGAGAGAGTATACATTAGAGAGAAAAAGAAAGAGTATACATTAGAGAGAAAGAGGGAGTGAGAGAGTATACAGTATTAGAGAGAAAGAGGGAGAGACTACATTACCCCCTATACAGCTTGTTCAAATCTGCACACTGAAAAGCCTACATTATAGATAGATATAGAGTGAAAGAGAGAGATATGTTACGCCCAATTATCATGTCTTTATTGGCATAACCGCATAACCTTATAAACCTATCGGAAAATTGTACTGCTTCTTCTCCCCCCCTGGTCTATCTCCTTTCGCTGTCACGATGCTGTGTTGTGAATTCAAATAAATATTGACTAGATTTCTTATGAGCCTTTGAAAAGATCCCTCATAGTTCACCACTTATTGTAAGTGAGAATCTGGGTGAGAGATAAATTAAAGAGAGAGAGAAAGAGAGAGAGAGAGAGAGAGAGAGAGAGAGGGAGAGAGAGAGAGAGAGAGAGAGAGAGAGAGAGAGAGAGAGAGAGAGAGAGAGAGAGAGAGAGAGAGAGAGAGAGAGAGAGAGAGAGAGAGAGAGAAGGAAAGAAAGACAGAAAGACAGATACAAATAAGTGATATATGTAATGTATATTGTAATGGTATCAAATATATACTGCAATTAATCCCTCTTGGCATGAGCTTATAAACCTATATACAAATACCCCTATCTTTCCGCTTCTTCTCATCCCCTTTCTATCTGTTTGCTGTCATAATGCTGAAGTTTGAATGGCGCATGGAGAGAGGAGCATCATTCCCTTTTTATCTACATAATTAGCAAGCGGCAAATCTAGACATTCCCCTAGTTTCACACTTGTTTTTATCCTGCTGAAGTTGAAAGTGCCAGCGGCAAGAGGAGAAGAGGAGAAACACACAGAGGACTCAGATGATAGCCAAGTGTCTCCTCTCTTCACCTGGTAGAAACACACCAAGGACACAGATGAGAGCCACGTGTCCCCTCTCTTCACCTGGTAGAAACACACCAAGGACACAGATGAGAGCCACGTGTCTCCTCTCTTCACCTGGTAGAAACACACCAAGGACACAGATGAGAGCCACGTGTCTCCTCTCTTCACCTGGTAGAAACACACCAAGGACACAGATGAGAGCCACGTGTCTCCTCTCTTCACCTGGCGCAACAAACCTCCACATCCTGTCCCACTGAATACAAGATAGTTAGTGTGGTATTTTTTTTTTAAACACTTTAACCTCTTAACCACTTAAACTCTTAAG
Source organism: Notolepis coatsorum (assembly GCF_963971535.1). Taxonomy (NCBI): domain Eukaryota; kingdom Metazoa; phylum Chordata; class Actinopteri; order Aulopiformes; family Paralepididae; genus Notolepis; species Notolepis coatsorum. The sequence continues at coordinate 67,152 of NW_028169036.1, read as the reverse complement.
CCCGACGGGTCCGGTACCGGTCCCAAAATGACATCACGTC
>NW_028169036.1:49612-62112 GCF_963971535.1 Notolepis coatsorum | reverse complement strand
CAATCGACTATATTATTAGATCCATAGCTATAATATATAATATAGCTTTAGGCCTGCAAACACAGCCACGTATCCCCATGTTAAAAGGCGTTGGCATTTCAACGGTAAGGTAAACAGCGCCCCCTGGTGCTGAATGAGTGGGGACAGACCACGGAGAAATCCATGTTTCGAATCCATGCGTTGTGGACAGAAGCACGGATATATCCGTGGGAAGTTGTTATTGCTTTTATTCCATAACCTATTCAAGGTCGCCGAGCGGCACTGCAGATTTACCCTACTCTTTGAATTCGCCAACATGCAATACCGGACAGATCCTCTTAGGGGCGATATCGCGATAATAGAGTGTTCCCTGTGGCAGAAGTTGTCTTTCTTTTTTTGGATCTCTAATGTAATTTTCTACTCATCTGATAGCTATTGTCTGTTGCACGGGATATGTTTTGAATTGCGTATTTCACTATGCAATAAGGGGATTTATCATCAGCCAATGGACATATCGATCTACCAGATGGCGATCGATAACAGGGAAATGCTCGGGGGGATCCAACTGGCTCATGGTAAGATCTTTTTCACGTAAATTACAGCCCGATCGGGCATTGTTTTGATAGCCATCCAGGCGATCGGCCTATGTGGCTATTAGACGAACACGGTTATTGGTAATCAATAATAATAAACGACGTCCCCCCCCCCCCCCCCTTTCATGCATACATGCTTTGGGATGGTGCCGATCATATGCAGTTTGAGTTATTTCTGTAGCATCTGTAAAACGGAAATGTCATTGGATATAACATTAGCAGCTATTAGCTCTATATCTAGCCTTCCAGAAAATATACTAGTCCCAAATCCCGTATAACGCTTATATTCACGGCGCTATAAAATGAGAACCTATTGATGCATTTTTTTTCTTTAAGCCATTTTGAAGGGACGGTTTATGGACTCAATTGACAATGAGAATGGACAGATAGCAATACTATAAAGTATAGATTTAGCTGTACAAACAGCACCAGGTTTGTTTACATTCCCCGGTCCTCTTGCGATTAATTAGACTCAGCCCAATGGCCCCCAGGCTCTCTGCTGTGATTTATTATTGTTGTTATTATTATTAGTAGTCAATTTTTTTTTGCTTTCCCCTTGATTCCATTACATTTAGTGGCTACAAGATAAATGGCCGCTACTACTTTAAATATCAGTTGGATACTCCACACTTAGTAACGGTATCTCCACAAAAGGGGTACAAACTAAGAAACTAAGAAAGAAAGTGGTTCACAACATCCACTCCTTCTTCCTTTAGGTTCCCGTGAATATACAGCCGCAAAGTCCCCCGTGGTGAAAAGTGTAAAGTAGTTTCTCCACAAGCACAACCCCAACTGTCGTCCCTCTGTCCTCTCACGCCGGCCACACGGGACAACGCTTTTGTCAGCCTCCCTGCGAGAGGCGAGGGAGGTAGAGAGAATACACAATCTTTCTTGGCAGAGACGGTGGGGGGGATGAACGGATGGATGGAAGCACGGAGGGATGAAGGGTGACGGAGGTCTCCCAGCTGCCTAAGACCCGGGCTTGTCAGAGCACACTGGCTCCCACTAATGACCAGAGGGCCCTGCATTCCCTCCGCTCCCCCGGGACAACAGCTGCTGCCATCCCCCTGCTTCTCCCTGGGCTTTGAAGGGCCATGTATGGCACAGGCTGCGCTGGCCGCACTCCTGCCTCGCAGAGCAGCGACTCAGGGACAGGGGCCAGGCAGGCTGCTCCTAACAGCAGGGTGGCTAAGCCCGCCGAAACCCTATCCAGCCAATTACTCCCTTCCAATGCCAAGCTGCCTCTCTAATAGAGGGACTGGGGACCGCACGCTGTTAGGTTCTCTCTCCCAGGTAGCATTACAGGTAAACAGCATCACCCCCCCTCCAGGTTAGGGCTTTTCTCTTTCCGGTTTTGACAGTTGGAAAAGAGAAAAGGAGGAGAACAAAAAATCTCTGTTTGATTCTTTCCAAACCAATTTGTTTTAAATGACAAATTCCTTTTAGAGCTCTTGTTTCTTGCGGCCTCCTTTCCACTCGCACATAGCCCCCGGTTAGGCTTACCCTTTACACTGTTTCAGAGAGAGGGAGAGGGAGAGAGAGAGGGAGAGGGAGAGAGAGAAAGAGAGAGAGAGAGAGAGAGAGAGAGAGAGAGAGAGAGAGAGAGAGAGAGAGAGAGAGAGATAGTGGTATACAGTGGGCATGGCCAGGCTGGGGCGAGTGGACTCCTGTGGTTAGTCTACCTGATCGTTCCAACCACGTTCCCACTGTTCTGACAAGCAGCCCGGTGTGAGTGAGAGCTTACCTCCATCAACGGTATACCATACATATACTAACACAGCTAATTTGTGGGAGTCTTGCAGAATCTGTGTGAGCTACGACAAACCCAGGATAAATTTAAGGGAGAGAAGAAAAAACAAACATTGTTTTCAACAAAGCATTGTTTTCCAACATAGCTATTGAAATGGCAGTCAACATCATTTTAATTGCAAATTCATTTTCTCAGATGTGGATAAATGAAACGGAATGTAAATAGCTGCACCGCCACACCACTCTAGTCAACAACAACAACAACAACAACAACAACAACAACAACAACAACAACAACAACAACAACAACAACAACACAATCAGACGTTTCATTAGGACTCTTTTAATGGTGAGGACATTCAGACTGACTTGGTATTTACTGTGGTGTAATTGTATTCCAATAATCCTGAATGGGGAGACACGTGGGATTAAGGACCGAGGAAATCCACGTTGTTACACAGCTTTCAGACTGTTCCTTTCCCTCCATGTGGTGAGTGAGTCCACAGAACCAACTTTCCTCTAACGCTGTGTTATCAGACATAGATAAAAACGAAACATGAAAGGATCAATAGGACACGTGGTCATGTATAATTTGCAGGGCCTGCACCTGGCTGCCAACAAATAAAGATTTTTTTTCTCCCTGTTGCATTCAAGGATATTGGACAATTCTGTTGAAGTGAGGCAGCTATTTGCACCAAATCCTGGCTTCAGGTCAGCTGCAATGATTGAATCTCTGCAAGCTCTGTGGGTGCACGCCACGTGCACACGCCACCTGCACACGCCACGTGCACACATCACTCTCCCTGTGTAAACAGGAGACATGAGTGGGTTTCTCTCTCTCTCGCTCTGTGTGTGTGTGTGTGTGTGTGTGTGTGTGTGTGTGTGCGCGCGTGTGCACACGTGTGCACAAGTGAGTGTACCTGCATGCTTGATACTGTAATGTCTGATTTTTATGTGCAAGCTCAAGAAGACAAAACTGTACCCTGAGGAAGACGCAGCAGAAAACATATAGGTGGTCCAATAAATCTGGTTAATTGCATGCAGAGAAGGGTACGATTCTATCTCTCTTGTGTGGGTAACAACAGTGTGTGTGTGTGTGTGTGTGTGTGTGTGTGTGTGTGTGTGTGTGTGTGTGTGTGTGTGTGTGTGTGTGTGTGTGTGTGTGTGTGTGTGTGTGTGTGTGTGTGTGTGTGTGTGTGTGTGTGTGTGTGTGTGTGTGTGTGTGTGTGTGTGTGTGTCTGTGTGTTGTTGGCAGGCAGTAAGGCTGTCTTGGCTGATCAGAGGGCTGGTCTGGCTGAACCAGCTGGGGCCTCCTGTCTCCTAACACGTCACCAGGCCACAGCAGAGCGCACGCACGCACATACACTCTCACGCACACACACGCACGCACACACGCACACACACACACACGCACGCACACACACACGCACACACACACACACGCACGCACACACACGCACACACACACACACACACACACACACACACACACACACACACACACACACACACACACACACACACACACACACACACACACACACACACACACACACACACACACACACACACACACACACACACACACACAAAAACACCAGTGACTCCCCTATTTGCACCTATCAGCGGGGGGATTTATTTATTATTTATATTTATTTATTTTTTGTAAATAAAATAAAACAATCCACTCTCTCCCCTTCAAAATGCTAGAGTATGGGCCAATCCCAATACCCCCCCCCCCTTGGCCCTACCACTTAGCCCTACCACTTAGCCCTACCCCTAACGTGCCCACGTAGCATAGGGTGTCACAATTCTTTTGTGGGTCTAGGGGAAGTGGTCATGTAACTCCAACTGGCCCTCCAAATAGAGTGTTTTCAGATGCTGACTCCACATGGAGGGGTAGAAGGGGGAGCGTAAAGGACTTTCCCTTTGAGGAAATATGCTGAATCGTGTGTTGCTTTCTTTCTATCTCACACTATTCCAAAGATGATTATAACTATTTCCACTGCTCCAAATCAAGAAGAGATGTATGGTTTAAAGTATCTTTTGACAGTGGACACAATGGTTATGTCAGTTTAACCATCAGATACGGCAAAACGTAACGTTCCTCATTGGGTTTGTTTTCACCGCAACCAGGGTCATAGAATGCCAGTAATGTAGGAGCGATCTGTCCGGTTACGGAGAACCGGTGGTGTTTCATAACTCACAGCTATTGCAGAGATATTGAGGAAAAACGCAGAATTGTGTGTCTTGTTCTCTCCAGATGCACAGCGTTCTAAATATTTCAGTTCCACTACATTTCAGTTAAAATTCTAAAACAATTATTGTAAGCACACAATTAACCTAATCTCAAAATACGCTGTAAATAAAGTGCTGTGTTTGATACATACAATAAATATGTAGACCATCATTATTATATGTTACTACACCGTAGGTAAAGTTTCTAGGCCCTGCAAAAAACAAATAAGCTGCTTTACATTATTGTACTACTGATCATGAAACGTGTCCCATTTCCTAGGTAAATATTTCAACCCCTACCAAGGGAAGGGAATTGGGATTGGGCCTAAACAGCCTTGTAGTGGCCTTGTAAACTTGACACGCTGTCATGGAAAAGTTGCTTCATAAAGTCACTCATCTTTTTCTTTTTTATTTAGCCTTTATTTAACCAGGTTTGTCCCAATTCATTTATCAACAATTCTTAGAAAGTGTTCTATCTTTGTTCTTAAGCACATAATTTAGAATGTGTGTACGCACAAAAAAAACGGGATTTATCACACGTGCGTACACAGGTCGTACGCACACCTGTCTTGATAAATATCACTTTGATCCTACGCTGCAGCTCGTGCACGGTTTTACGTATTTGCATATAGCACCGCCCGTAATTAACCATATACGGTAATGGAACACCCCCATGAAATGTGGAAAAGTGGACTAAGCCGAGGGAAGCGTGTTATGGAGAAATATGCAGGCTGACAGACATGTACACGTACGGTGATGTCGGATATGATATCTATTAACTTAAAGACCATATTAACTAATAAAGACCGTGCTGGAATATGACTGCCTTTTTCCGTTTTGTTCGATTAATACCCAGGGATTAAAGTTCTCCTCAATTTTATTCCAAATCGCGATGGATTTTCCGTCAATTTTCTACCTGCTGCATATGATTTGTAGATGCATACAATCTATTTTGATGTCGGTATTGGGTAGCCTATATAAACAATAATACGAGAGCATATACAAGAACAATGAATCTCACTGCCATGTATGATGTAGCCTATACGCCATGTGTAGCCTGCCTATATGTGATCAATACAAACTTGCACTTGAATTCCATCATGTCTGTGTGCGGGAGCTCACAGACATTATTTGTATGACAGTCAGTAAACCCTTGCAAAAAGTATCAGTTTTATTTAATGAATTGAAAACATGCAGCATGCCTTTCCTCCCGGCAGCGACGACATTAAATGAATAAATTGTATCAGGCAAATGCCCATCACTGAGTGGAATCCCTTTCTATTCACATAACTGCATTTGTGATGGAGCTTTGACAGCTACATGGGTGGTACAGTAACAGTCTATTGCTCGATCCATCTACAATATCACGATGGACCATGCCATGTATGCCTGCCTATGTGATCAATATAGTGTCTTGTGTCAATATTGTGTCTGTCCACTATGTTTATTACTTTGTTATTTCCCCCCTATCTATGTAAAGCGACCTTGGGTCTCTTGAAAGGCGCTATATAAAATGAAGCTATTATTATTATTATAATTATAATTATTATAATTATAATTATAATTATTATTATTATTATTATTATTATTATTATTATTATTATTATTATTATTATTATTATTATTATTATTATTATTATTATTATTATTATTATTATTATTATTATTATTATTATTATTATTATTATTATTATTATTATTATTATTATTATTATTATTATTATTATTATTATTATTATCACGTCTGTGCGCGGAGCTCACAAAAAAAAGACTGTCTTTTACTTTTAGTCTCAGTGAAGTTTCAACTGAGGTATCTATTCTAACCAACAAATTGAAGTAGAAAGCATTTCATTGTGGCCAATCTTATTTGGAAACATGACACAAAATAAATGTCGCTTTTTATTTGAAACAATATTTAATTTAAAAAGAGGTGGGTGTTCTGCGTCTGCCCCCCCGTGCCAAACAAGCAGGCCAACCTCTTGTTCGCGCGTGAGCCCGTTATAATTACACTACTGTCGCTATTTTACAATGAACTATAATGAATTACGGGTCATACAGAAGTTGAACACGCCAGTGTTGGAAATAATGCACAGAAGCTTATTTCCGCGTTGCAGACATGCAGGCTTCATATTCTACCACCGGGCGTCAGCTACGCATGCTCCGAGCTGTGCTTAGATATACGCACAAAGTCAAGCACAAGTTCAATTTGATAAGTCCCACACTTTGCTTAGAAATGATCGTACGCAGGGGTTACGCACATATCTGTGCGTACGCAACGTTGATAAATGAGGGCCCCTGGATCTCTTTTACAAGGGAGACCTGGCCAAGAATAGCAGCAACACAAAGTTTCAAAATAAACACATAGACATTACAGATAAAAGTAACGTTACAAAATGGTCAGATAAAACATTTGCACACAGAAAACGTGGTTACAAGTGTTACCAAGCTTTGAATCTTCAGATCGGACTGGAGATTGTTCCATGCAGTAGGTGCGGAAAACCTAAAAGCATTTTTTCCTATTTCTGTTCAGACATTGGGAACAGCAAAGTGCATAAAATCCTTCGGGCAGAGATTGTAATGTCCACCATTCAAATTTTTTAAAGACGATAAATAAATCGGAACCATACTAAGAATGGCCTTGTAAATCAAAACATACCAATGACTGAGCACATGAGGAAGGCCAGTTCACTTTTGAATAATACACAATGGTGAGTACGAGATCCACAGTTTGTAATAAATCTCAGAGCCCCATGATACACGCTATCCAGCATGCGGAGACAGTGAGCAGAGGCGTTCATATATAACACATCACCATAATCACTCACAGGTAGAAAGGTAGACTCCGTCCACCAGTTTCCGTTTCACACCAAAAGAAAAGCAAGACTTATTTCTAAAATAAAATAACAGCTTCAGCTTCTTTGCAACATAATGGATATATGCTTTAAAATACAAGTGGTCATCAATTAAAAATCCTAGGTATTTCATTCTGGAAACAAGGACAGTTATGAATAACTGGAAGAATGAATAACATCTATCACATAAACAAGTAGCTTGTTGGTCAAATCATGTTAGAATTTTTAGATGAGTTTACTGTAAAAGAGAAGTGATGACTGTGGCAATAAGGAGGTTAGTTACTGATGATGATGAGGAGGTTAGTTACTGATGATGATGAGGAGGTTGGTTACTGATGATGATGATGAGGTTAGTTACTGATGATGATGAGGAGGTTAGTTACTGATGATGATGTTAGTTACTGATGATGATGAGGAGGTTAGTTACTGATGATGATGAGGAGGTTAGTTACTGATGATGATGAGGAGGTTAGTTACTGATGATGAGGTTAGTTACTGATGATGATGAGGAGGTTAGTTACTGATGATGATGAGGAGGTTAGTTACTGATGATGATGAGGAGGTTAGTTACTGATGATGATGAGGAGGTTAGTTACTGATGATGGTGAGGAGGTTAGTTACTGATGAGGAGGTTAGTTACTGATGATGATGAGGAGGAGGTTAGTTACTGATGATGATGAGGAGGTTAGTTACTGATGATGATGAGGAGGTTAGTTACTGATGAGGAGGAGGAGGTTAGTTACTGATGAGGAGGAGGAGGTTAGTTACTGATGATGGTGAGGAGGTTAGTTACTGATGATGATGAGGAGGTTAGTTACTGATGATGATGAGGAGGTTAGTTACTGATGAGGAGGAGGAGGTTAGTTACTGATGATGATGATGATGAGGTTAGTTACTGATGTGAGGAGGTTAGTTACTGATGATGATGATGAGGTTAGTTACTGATGATGATGAGGAGGTTAGTTACTGATGATGATGAGGAGGTTAGTTACTGATGATGATGAGGAGGTTAGTTACTGATGATGATGAGGAGGTTAGTTACTGATGATGATGAGGAGGTTAGTTACTGATGATGGTGAGGAGGTTAGTTACTGATGATGGTGAGGAGGTTAGTTACTGATGATGATGAGGAGGTTAGTTACTGATGATGATGAGGAGGTTAGTTACTGATGATGATGAGGAGGTTAGTTACTGATGATGATGATGAGGAGGTTAGTTACTGATGATGATGAGGAGGAGGTTAGTTACTGATGATGGTGAGGAGGTTAGTTACTGATGATGATGAGGAGGAGGTTAGTTACTGATGATGATGAGGAGGTTAGTTACTGATGATGATGAGGAGGTTAGTTGGGTAAAGTATACAGTGGGCATGGCCAGGCTGGGGCGAGTGGACTCCTGTGGTTAGTCTACCTCAAGTTTCAAGTTCAAGTTCAAGCTTCTTTATTAGTTGTCATACAGAAGTACAGAATACTTTTATACAAAATGCTTCTTTCTGTTATGCTCCAGAGACTGTGCTAGACAAAAATAGATAAGTATAAAATAAAATAAGTATAGCAAGTATAAGATAGAAGTCATGTACGTAGGCACAAGTGTTCAGTATGTACATCAGGGGCGGGGCTAGGGGGTGGCTACTTGGGCTCAAGCCCCGAATGTTTTCTGAAAAGCCCCGAATCTATTTAAAAAAAAAAAAAAAAAATTTATTTTATTTTTTGACAATTCATCATTGTTACATGAAAATATGTTTGCACCAGATTTAGCAGAAGCTAATTCCCATCTGTGGTCTATCCAACTGCTAACTGTATTTGAGTGAGTTAAGTCTTGGTGTTATGGTAGACTCAGACCTAAGCTTTAAATCACAATCAACAAGTTGACAAAAACGTATTTCTTCCACCTTAGAAACATAGCTAAAGTACGGCCATTTATAAATCAAAAGGACGCTGAAAACCAGATCCATGCCTTTATCTCAAGCCAACTCGACTACTGTAATGCACTCCTTACCGGCCTCCCGAAAAAATACGATGATAACTATTTTATTGCAATGCACTATTGCATTATTTTATTCTATTTTACTAACTATTTTATTGCACTGCACTATTTTACATTGTATCAGTGAATCATAGACGCCTGGCCATAAGAGCATTCGGAGCATCTCTGCTCTCCCACTACTACAGTTTTATAGTGAAAAGAGCAGCTTTATTGGTCAAGATTGAAGGCTCTATATTGCAGGAAATTGCACGTACAGGTTAATTAAATTAAAAAAAAATCTGCCGTGGAGGGGGTCGTGCCTGACCCCCTCCAAACCACCCATTGACTAAAAAAAAATAAAAATAAATAAAAATATAAATATAAAAAAAAAAAAACTAAAAAAAAAAAAAGGGGGCACCTATCTGGGCTAAGCCCCGGATCTCCTATATTCCTAAATCCGCCCCTGATGTACATATGTACAATGTTCAATGCAGAGTAGAAGTAACTGAGTTACCATACAATATATACAATATACTAATATACAATATACTATATAGTGCAAAGCAGAAATGGGATGAGGTACAATTTAGGTACAATTTACAGTAAGGTGTAATGAGGTATGGGTTGTAGTGCAAATTCTTTACCAATAAATATAAAGTGTGTTTAGGTGTTCTAAAGTGTGTAAGTGGGTGCTGCAGTGAGTTGTTTGTTTAAAGTGAGTGTGTGCGTGTGGATGTGTGTGCTGTGAGTGCATTTGATGGTTGTTGCATAGTGTTATTGTTCGTTGAGCATCCTGATGGCCTGGGGATAGAAGCTTCTTCTGAGTCTTTCTGTGCTTGCCATGAGACCTGATCGTTCCAACCACGTTCCCACTGTTCTGACAAGCAGCCCAGTGTGAGTGAGAACTTACCTCCATCAACGGTATACATACACTAACACAGCTAGTTTGTGGAAGACTTGCAGCACTTGCACACCCTTTATGGATACACCAGAGAATTGATTGATTGATTGAACATTTTATTAACAGATTGCAGAATGGGTACAATACAGTACAGCTCAATACACACAATTGTTAAGGGGATGCAGACCAGAGAAAGACTTTCGTCTTGTTTACATCAGGGTCCCCCATTTTCAATTCATCATAATTTGAAGAAGCGGTGGACTGTGTGAGCTACGGCAAACCCAGGAGAAATTTAAAGGAGAGAAGAAAATACTAAATTGCATTAAGTGTCACTTTGTGCACAAAAAAAACATCCGTGCTCTGACAAATAAATGCTCACACGCCTCTGCTGCCACAGCTCCATCCACACACTGCACACACACATGCATACAACCAAAGGTAGTACTAGCTACAGATATGTACGGCTCCCAGATATGGACAGCACAGTGTGGTGGTGGTATAGAGGATGATAGGGCATGTAAGAGAAAGTACTGGGGTATGTGTCCTGAATCTAAAATAGTTTGCTAGTCAAATACTACTAATCATTGTTATCATAAACAGACGTTTTTGGGGACAGACTGTGGCGGCTGTGTTCAACAGCTGTACGTGGCAACAGTGATTAGTAGTATTTTCCTTAATCTTAGAGTCCAGAAATATGAATCATAAAACAACACGGCATCGTTTCCTGCTACTCGCTACAGCTCCACACCGGCCCGATAGGCACGAGGTGAAGGTTAACGCATGTCTCTGCGCTGTCTTTCAATTGCATAATCAAAACAAGTTCAGCACATACGGTGAAGTCAGTCTTAATATTATGTGGACGTAGTGATATTTTACATAGTCAATAGTGTTATTATTCTGCAGCTACGAGTGACCTTTTGACCCCCGGCCCGCTCTGTCGGGGGAGAAGACGCACTTCCTCCGAGGTTCCCTCTCTCAGCCCGCCTGGCTGAGGTCACTGGGGTGGGTAGAGATGAGGAGAGGCGGGGGGGGGAAAGGGGGGAGCGTTAGAGAGGAGATGCATCATGTTGGGAGGTCTAGGTCACACGGTTGGCCCTGGGGGCGAGGGGGGGGGGGGGGGGGGTCTTGTGGGGGAGGTATCGCAGTTTGCGTTTGTTCTCCCCGCGTTCGTGCCGAGAACTCTACTGTGGGTACGTATACATACTCCCCACGTTACCCTTGAAGGTACCATCATCACAACTGGAGTCGCTCCCCGCCGGGCTGCCGGACTACAAGCCTGCTGCCCACTGCTCCTGGATAGTTAGGCTGCTGGGATCAACGCAGAGGACGCATCCAGTGGTGACATGTAAATGTACTCTGCAAATAAAGACTTTCCTTTTCCCTTCCTTCCCCTGAGCTACGTTTACCCTTTAGCTGCAGTCAGGCGTACTACAGAGAGAGAGAGAGAGAGAGAGAGAGAGGGAGGGAGAGAGAGAGAGAGAGGGAGGGAGAGAGAGAGGGAGGGAGAGAGAGAGAGAGAGAGAGAGAGAGGGAGAGAGAGAGAGAGAGAGAGGGAGAGAGAGAGAGGGATGGAGAGAGAGAGAGAGAGAGAGGGAGAGAGAGAGAGAGAGAGAGAGAGAGAGAGAGAGAGAGAGAGAGAGAGAGAGAGAGAGAGATGGAGGGAGGGAGGGAGGCAGGGGGAAAGAATAGGGTGAGCTGGAGAGAGAAATGTAGCATTGAATCATAATGTCAGATCAGAGAGCGGAGCAGCAGAACATGCATCTGTGCCGAGGGTAAAATATTGTGATCCGTGATCAGCCTCTCCATCACCTTTCATTAATGTCACCCAGAGAGGAAGCGGGGAGGCGTCTCAGGGAGTGTGATGATTTCACAGCCACATCGTTGGGATTATGACTATTTCCTTTTGTTTCCTCTGTTGCATGCTACCTCTCTGCAGTATAGTAGTAGGTCACCATCATTTCACACTGAGAGCCAACGCTATCAGAGCTGGCTCTCTCTCTCTCTCTCTCTCTCTCTCTCTCTCTCTCTCTCTCTCTCTCTCTCTCTCTCTCTCCCTCTCTCTCTCTCTCCCTCTCTCTCCATTCCTCGTTTGGAGCTCGGCATGTGCAGTTTGTGGCTTCGTGCGATAAGAGCTGGAAACGGACAATTTGCTGTCATCACGCACGATAAAGGCGCAGAGGACATTATTCGGAGGGCTACTACACGCTACATTCAACACACACA
>NW_028169036.1:47500-49412 GCF_963971535.1 Notolepis coatsorum | reverse complement strand
CTATTAATTCTTAGTCCGCCCATCACTCACCTGGTTCCTTGAAAATCTCCCGCAAGGTTTTTCAAAGACGGAGCACAATATTGAGCCCCGCAAAATTATGTTGCAGATCAACAACAGCGGCCGGGCCGGAGTCATTCTGCGTTCCTAATGGTAGGGGGAAATCAATAGGTAACAAATGGGCTTATTTATATTTCAGCGATGATGTGTCGTGTTTTGGGTTTTGGTGACACGTTTATGGCTGCGGGGAGGATGTTTGAGAGACAGTAGAGGGGAACAAAGACTTCAGCTTGACAGGGGATATAATGATAATAACAACAACAGCCGCTGTGCTGTATGTGGACAGATTATTCTGTCTCCGTGCCGTCTGTGGGCTATATTGTTATTTCCGTGCGGATCACATCTGTAGCACGATCCTAGACAGGGATCTCGTCCTCTCTGAGGTCCCCCCCCCCCCTGCTGTCTGTTATTAGTTTGCGTTCAATTCGGGGAGCTAGTCTGGAATGAAAAGCCACTCGGGCCTCTCAGATCTCGCCCCAATAACTCCCTCGACCATCAAAGTGTACTTTGAAGTTCATGTTCTATAAAATTGGTTCAGGTGTCAGGTCAGAGTTTCTGGAGCCAAAGGTAGGCCAGTCATTTGAAGCCTCCTCTTCCTCCTCCTCCTCGCCCTCCCAGATGCCTTTGTATTCCTTAGCGGGAGCCCCTCTTCATGTTTATCGCAAAGAGGCAATCAGCGCTGCCCGTGTTTAGGCCCGGCCCTGTGCCCCTCAGATGTGAAGTGTCTTGGGGATACGCTTATTAACTTCTTTGTGGGGGAGAGAGACACTGGCCAATCATCCCGGATACCTAGCCGCCATGCCAGCCTGCCTGATAGACTCATCAATGGCATGGTGGGGGTGGGGGTGGGGGGGGGCGAGCAGGGCAGGGCAGGGGGACGGAATAAGGGAAGGGGGAGACAAATTCACATTAGGGGATGCCCCCGAAGTTGGTGCAAACATCAATGGAAGAGCTTTAAAGGGGAGTGGAGAGGAGGCTTCAAAGGAAAGAAGAAAGCGGTGAAAGTAGGAGCTCACATGATGGGCTGTGAGATGAACCATAGCAAGGGCAGCTCAGTCTGAGCATGAGACTCTAGTCAGTAGTACAGTATTAATGACTCAGCCAGGATTGTACCTCATCACACACATACACACAGACATGCACACACACAGACATGCACACACACAGACATGCACGCACACACACACACACACACACACACACACACACACACACACACACACACACACACACACACACACCACACACACACACACACACACACACACACACACACACACACACACACACACACACACACACACACACACACACACACACACCACACACACACACACACACACACACACACAGTGCTCGTGAATGTTAAACCCTCCTTCCTTCTGCACCGCAGCAAAGGTTGCTCCACTCATCTGGGGGCTGCAGCACTTTCACAGAACGATGCTTCTCTCTCCGTTACCTCTGCACTCATCTGACTGGTGGATGGGCCGGTCTGAGGGGGGGCGGGTGACTGTGTGTATGAGTCGGTGTGTGTGTGTGTGTGTGTGTGTGTGTGTGTGTGTGTGTGTGTGTGCGTGCGTGCGTGCGTGCGTGCGTGCGTGCGTGCGTGCGTGCGTGCGTGCGTGCGTGCGTGCGTGTGTGTGTGGCGTGCGTGCGTGTGTGTGTGTGTGTGTGTGTGTACGTGATGGTGGTGCCGCTCGCGGTCTAAGCCCGGGGAAGGCAGGTGAGATGTAGCTGGGGTCTAATTTAAAAAGCCTCTTCACAATGAACCACTGAACACACGTTGGCGACTCCCTAATGGAGCATCACACACTCGTCCCTTCACTCATCCCATCCCTCTCTCTCTGCCCTTGTC
>NW_028169036.1:30000-40000 GCF_963971535.1 Notolepis coatsorum | reverse complement strand
ATAGAGAGAGAGAGAGAGAGAGAGAGAGAGAGAGAGAGAGAGAGAGAGAGAGAGAGAGAGAGAGAGAGAGAGAGAGAGAGAGAGAGAGAGAGAGATAGAGCAAGAGAAAGACAGAGCGAGAGAGAGAGAGCAAGATAAAGATAATGCAAGTGAGAGAGAGAGAGAGAGAGAGAGAGAGAGAGAGAGAGAGAGAGAGAGAGAGAGAGAGAGAGAGAGAGAGAGAGAGAGAGAGAAAGAGAGAGCAAGGGAGAGAGTAAAATAAAGAGAGATAGCACACAAGATAGAGAGAAAGAGCAAGAGAAAGCAAGATAGAGAGAGCAAGATAGAGAGATAGTGAGCAAGAGAGAGAGAGTAAAAGATAGAGAGGGAGAGAGGGAGAGAAAGGGGGAAGGGAAAGGAAAGGGATAGAGAGAAGATGGATAATAAAAACGGGAGGGTTGAGGACTAAATTGATCCTCAGTCTGTCTGTCCCTACAGAGGTTGAGGTTGAAGCGCTGTAATGAGAATGGCAGGCGGAACGCACACCCCCACCACCCCCACCCCCACCCCCACCACCATCTCCATCCCTCTCTGAAAGGAGACAAGTTTGTTTCTCAAGGTGATTGTTACGGTGATAAGGGAGACTGTGTTATTAAGGGTGACAGCGGAGGGCCTGAGAGGCGGTGGCTGACTGGATAACCTTGTCCCCATCCCTGCCTGGCTCCCCTTCTGCATGAGCATCTCCTCTCTGCCGGCCCTGCCTGCCCCGCTCTGCCTACTCGCCTGGACACAATCTGCTGGGCTGAATTACCTCCTGGCCCCAGGAAAACTAAACATGATTTCTGACCTTTCCTTTCTGTGTTCAACAGTAACCTTTGCTGCTCCGCCACCGCATCGCCCCACATGAAGTCCACACAGGAAGGCCAAGGGAGCGGTTGTGGGTGTGCCTTTGTGGATATATGTACACGCGTGCCGGCATGCATGTTCATAATGTGTACAGGTGCCTGTCAAATCAAGCTAGTATTATAAGCTGAGAGTACTGAAGGAGATACAGTAGTGTATTTTGTGTGGATAAAGAGTACAGTGTGGGGAGAGAGACGGCGTTTGCAGAAATACTGTATGTTTCAACAAACTAAATTCATTACATCATCACTCTGCTTTTCTCCTGCTGCTGCTTTGCCCCGTCAGCAAGTTCTGTATTTATACTATCATTAGTAGTTTGTTAGTTAAGGCTAATTGATCTCCATGTAGCTTCTGTATTAGCAAACTGTGATTTCCCCGGACTCCCCATAACTCATACAGCCCCTGCACAGTCTGTCTGACAGCAATGTACAACTTCAACATGTATTTCATCATTGACATCTTCATCATCACCATCATTACTATCATCATCATCAGCATCAGCATCACCACCACCTTCATCACCACCACCTTCATCATCACCATCATCATCATCACCATCATCATCATCACTACCACCACCACCATCATGGCTGTCCTGCTGCAGCTCTCTCTCTCTCTCTCTCTCTCTCTCTCTCTCTCTCTCTCTCTCTCTCTCTCTCTCTCTCTCTCTCTCTCTCTCTCTCTTTCTCTCTCTCTTTCTCTCTCTCACCCGCTTTATCTCTCTCTCTACCATAACACATTAACTCCTCCACCCCAGCCATACATATAGCATCCATCCACCCATCCAGCAATGTGCTTGACTTTTAAAACAAGCCAGTGTGCTGCTGTGATGTCCTGTTTAAGAACTTCCGGGCCCAGTGAGTTGGACACGGCAGAGTGAGGACTGGACCCTGGGCTGTGGAGCTTACAAAACAAGACACAGTGTATCAGCACTTCCATGCACATACTGTAGGCACAACAGTTACAAGTCGACACACAGTGGTCAGAGATCATACTTTTAAATGCAGCAAAAGAAGGAATAACCTTCAGCTTCAGTTGGAGGGCATTCCAGGTGAAATTGCCTTCTTCCATCTTCGTAATATTGCAAAGAATTCGCCCTATTTTAACTCTGGCTGATGCTGAAACCCTAATTAATGCATTTGTCTCATCACGTCTAGACTACTGTAAAACACTTTTTTCAGGCCTACCTAATTCAAGCATCAAAAATCTTCAACTCGTGCAAAATGCGGCTGCACGGATACTAACTAAAACTAGAAAATTTGATCACATCACACCAATTTTGTCCTCCCTACACCTATTCAAGCCATATCTGACTTTAAAGTGCTACTCCTCACTTACAAAATTTTAAATGGGCTCGTGCCACTCTATCTATCCGATCTCATCTCACGATACTCGCCCACTTCTGCTCTGCGCTCACAAAATGATTCCTAGGGTTAAAAAGAAATCCTCCGGCCACAGAGCGTTTGTCTACCGCGCTCCCTACCTGTGGAATAAATTACCTGCCGTCATCATGGGCACCTGCTCTGTCGACGTTTTTAAATCCTTGCTTAACTCAATCAGCGCCACGCAGTTGAGCATCGTTTGTACTTAACAGGCCGACGCTCTAAAATATAGGAATACGTGGCAGTGTTTGCAGGGCTATAACTATATTCTACATTATAGCTATGGATTATTATAAAAAGCTCGATATTGACTTTTTTACCGATACCGATATACCAATATTGTCCAACTCTTAATTTCCGATACCGATATCAACTGATATCACATTTGAATGCCGATATCGGCCGATAATATCGGTAGGCCGATAATATCGGACATCATTTCTATAGAAATGAAATAAAAAAAAAATTAAAAATAAAAAAAATTGAAAACCGATACCAATATTTTCCGATATCACATTTTAATGCCGATATCGGCCGATAATATCGGTAGGCCGATAATATCGGACATCCCTACTATGCATACAATACTATGGCCCATTTGACATCAACTATCTATCGTTCAAAATGTGTTAAAGAAATAAATTTTTCATCCATACATTCCCGTTTTATACCGTGGTGAATATGAGTATAGTTTTAGAGTAATCCTGTCTAATCCCAGAAAACGACGCTATGCAACAATACGTGCAATTTACAAAAAAACTTTGCAGTTTCTCGCCTGTACACGCTACTATTTTCTATATCTATATTATCGGTATTATGATTCATCATGAATGCATGAAAGAGTTGGGGCGGTAGTTTTTTGATGCTTTGATCGTCACCAACGGCACACGTTACACACATATCTTGTGATCAAAGTTAAGTCATGGTTGGATCACAGCAGAATTGATACCATATAGGCCTTACCTTCAGTAGGATGTACCCCAAAAAGAATATTCCAATTATCTGATCGCGAGTCCCAGTATTGGTGTCGATCATGTCGCCAACATAATCCGCCACACATCATGCACCAGGAGCATCAGGACAACCGCTCCCCTTGCGTGACAAATACAAATCTGACCGGAGACTTTTGATCGACGCACAGGCCAAGATATAATGTTTCAAAGGGTGCTCGATACTGCCACCTGGGTGGATGCGGCCGGTATTGCACTTTGGCATTCTCAGGATGACATGTTAACCCAGATGTCCGTGTGCCTGTAATGAATGGAAATATCGAATAAAAGAAATAACGATGAAAACCCCACCTGTCTGAAGAAGTCCACTATTATCCCTGTACCCAAAAAAATCCAAGCCTGCTTGCCTCAACGACTACCGCCCTGTAGCTCTCACCTCCATAGCCATGAAGTGCTTTGAGAAGCTAGTAAAGGGCTACATCTGCTCATCCCTCCCCATCAACCTGGACCCCCTGCAATTTGCATACCGCCCCAACAGGTCCACGGAGGACTTCATAGCCCATGTGCTGCACACAGCAGCATCACACCTGGACAAGAGGCAGGGGAACTATGTGAGAATGCTGTTCATCGACTACAGCTCAGCATTCAATACCATAGTCCCCTCCAAACTCATAGCCAAGGTCAGGGACCTGGGCTTGAACTATGACCTCTGCCAGTGGGTCTTGGACTTCCTGACTGGCAGACCCCAGGTGGTGAGAGCAGGCAACTACACCTCCTCATCCATCACTCTCAACATAGGGGCCCCCCAGGGCTGTGTTCTGAGTCCCCTCCTCTACTCCCTGTACACACACGACTATGTGGCACAGCGGAACAACAACACAATCATCAAATTTGCTGATGACACAGTTGTGGGGTGCCTGATCTCTGCAAACGACGAGAGGGCCTACCTGGAGGAGGTCAAGGTTCTAGCGGGATGGTGTCAAGAGAACAGCCTCTCCCTGAACGTCAGCAAAACAAAGGAGATGATTGTGGACTTCAGGAGGTCAGGGGTCAGGGACTACAGCCCCCTCAGCATCGACGGGGCACCGGTTGAGAGAGTGAACAGTTTTAAGTACCTCGGAGTCCACATATCCGAGGACTTGACATGGACCACACACATTGACAGTGTTGTGAAGAAGGCACGGCAACGCCTCTACTTCCTCAGGCGCCTAAGGAAGTTCCAAGTCAGTCAGAAGATCCTTAAGAACTTCTACTCATGTACAATAGAGAGCATCCTGACTGGCAATATCACCTCCTGGTTTGGGAATAGCACCGCACAAGACCGTAGCAGACTACAGAGAGTGGCCCGTTCAGCCGAACGCATAATTGGAGGGGGGCTTCCCACTCTCCAGGGCATTTACAACAAGTGGTGCATGGGTAAGGCTAAGAGAATTATCAAAGACTCCAGCCACCCAAACAACTGCCTCTTTGAACTGCTGCGATCAGGCAAGCGATACCGGAGTCTCATTGCAAGCACAGAGAGACTCAGAAGAAGCTTCTATCCCCAGGCAATCAGGATGCTCAACGAACAATAACACTATGTAACAACCATCAAATGCACTCACAGCACACACATCCACACGCACACACTCACTTTAAACAAACAACTCACTGCAGCACCCACTTTACCCACTTTAGAACACCTAAACACACTTTATATTTATTGGTAAATAATTTGCACTACAACCCATACCTCATTACACCTTACTGTAAATTGCACCTAAATTGTACCTCATCCCATTTCTGCTTTGCACTGTATAGTATATTGTATATTATTATATTGTATAGTATATTGTATGGTAACTGTATGGTATATTGTATGGTAAAAAGTCACTTCTACTCTGCATTGAACATTGTATATGTGCATACTGAACACTTGTGTCTACGTACTTGACTTCTATTTTATACTTCCTATACTTATTTTATACTTATCTATTTTTGTCTAGCACAGTCTCTGGAGCGTAACAGAAAGAAGCATTTTGTATAAAAGTATTCTGTACTTCTGTATGACAACTAATAAAGAAACTTGAAACTTGAACTTGAAACTTGAAACCCGACTATACTCGGGTCTGGCGCTGACCGGTTGGCGAGTTAACTCGACTATCATCGGGACCGGCGCTGATTGAGTTAAGACCCATCTTTTCTCTCTCTCCTTCAACCTACCCTGATCTCACCTGGTCGGTAATCTGTCTAGTTTAGTTAGGATGTCTGTTATCTGCTCCCATGTCTGCTTTTCTGCAGACATGGGAGAATTTTTTAACCCCTGTCTCTGTCTCTGAGTGAATTTATCGATATAGACATTCCAGTGACCTTCTACCTTATACTGGACATGAGCACCACTGGAACAGCTTCATACCGCCTTCTGTCTGGCCTGCAGCGTTGAACCTTACCTGCTCTACCTTGACCTATTCTGAGTGGTTTCTCCTGCCCCCCGGGGCATATGGCCCTGAGCCATCGTCTTGTATCTCATCCTGTTTATGCTTGCAGTAGTTCTTAGTTCTATCCATTACTTAATTTCACAATTATCTTATATGCTTTGATTATTGTCACCATGTATGCATAATGCCCACTACATGTATTTATTGATCCAACTCCGCCCACTACAAACATGGAAACTCTGAGTGGTTGTCTCATAGTGTTGACCAAGGTGGTGGATGTCTCGGTGTGATGGCCAAGATTGCAGTGACTGTTCTACCCCCACATTGGTTATGTGCACCATTGAGGTCATGGATCAGCTTCATACCGTCTTCTGTCTGACCTACAACGTCTAAACCATGCCTGTTCTAGTTCATTGCTGGGTTAAATACTTGTATTCTATTCACATATATGCTTACTACATGTATCTATTCTACTCACATATATGCTTACTACATGTATCTATTGCTATGTCCGCCCATTACAAACACGCAAACTGCCTAACGCCTGTCCCCGTCTCCCTGTGAGTGGATGTCTCATGGGGATGACCGAAGTGGTGGAGGTCCTGTGATGATGGCCAGGAGGATGCGATTCTCTCTACGCCGCCCCCATACCTCAAATGGATCCGTCATTAGCTCTATTTTAAATTTTCTAAATGTTCTTATGTACCCCAGTTGCTATTGCATGTACTTATTTGTGTTTCATTACACGGATATGTAGCCTACATGCAGTTTCACCTGTTTTATAGCAACACTACTAACACCGACATCTAATAAGGGAGATCCCCCCTTGAACGGCCCTTCTAAGGTTTCTCCCCTCCACATTGCCTGTGGTGCTTTCTTCCTATTGTTAGGTTTTTAGTGAGTTTTTCCTTACCTTCGCGTGGGGTATGTCTGGGAGGGTTGCATTCATTTATTTATTTTACATTTTATTTTGGATTTCATGCTGTTTTTGTTTTGTTCTTGATTTATTGTGATGTTTCTTCTTGACTTGTTTAATGAAGACGTGTCCGGCCCATGGGGACATTAACGTGTGTTGTCGGGCCTTACAAATAAATTTGATTTGATTTGTGGAAGCATCCAGGTTGGAAGCATCAAAGGAAACAGCAGTTTTACCTAGTTCAGAGCAAACTTGAGTAACCCTAAGAACCAACCAGTGATTTATTTTACCAATAAGGATTTAAGAATAAACAAATACCAATGATAGTTACGCCTTTCAACCAGAGAAGGCCATCCAACCTTTTCATAAAGGACACAGTGGTGGGTATCATATCTGTCACCAGTAATAAATGTGAGGGTGGAATAATGGAATAATAGTCCAGCGGTTTAAGAGTTGAAGCTGCAGCATGCCTATAAATCACATCACCATAGTCCAAAATGTATAAGAAAACAGCTTCAACAATCCTCTTTCTACTAATTACGGGAAAGCTGAATATATTTCTATACATCAAGCCAATTTTCTGTCGCAGCCAGAATATCCACATGGAACTTAAATGAAAATGTATCATCGAGCCACAAGATAAGATATTTATACTCAGTGACTCTCTCAATGTTAGAACCTCTTACGGTACATGCACTTAATCATACTCAACATTTCTGGCTCTGGAGAACAGCATACATTTAGTTTTACTAGCATTGAGAACTAATTTAAGATTGATAAAAGATTCCTAAAGAACATTCAAATAAAGCTGCAAGTTCTCAGTGGCCATCTGAACAGTGTGAGTGATACAGAAAATGGTATTGCCCGCATACAAATGGTCATAATTAATCATTAATATAAATAGTAAAAAGGACAGGACCCAGCACTGAACCTTGCGGCACACCTTTAGTTATGGACAATAATTCAGATTGAGCAGGGCCAGATTTCACACACTGACGTCTATAACAGGGGTTCCCAAAGTGGGGGTTGCGACCCCCAGGTGGGTCGCGAGCCGCCGCGGGGGGGTCACCAGATGATTTAAAAAAATATATATATATTTGTATGCAGTCAGGCCACTGAACTTAGAAGCAGGCCAGGCCAGTGTTTCTAGTTGCAGCAGCGCAATAGTTAGATAACCTAGGTGGGGAACAACCAGGAGATCACTGCAACTCACACAAGTTTGATCTCAAGTGACTACCTGGTAAAATAAAGGTAAAATAAAATAAAAATCTCTCTCTCTCTCTCTCTCTTGCTCTCACACACACACAAAGGGACACAAAGGGAGCCGCATGTGATTGGTGGAGGCGGGACCCTTACAAAAAACTGTTGTTGCTAATCATTGACACATGCTAGCCTGTAATAATCCCCCCCAGAAAAATTACCAAGGTCTCAAAAACTTTTGCCAAGCAAGGTAGCCTGGAAACAGGACGATAATTTCATTATCCCTATCACCTCCTCTGTGCAGGGGAATCACCCTAGCAGATTTCCAAACTAGAGGAAAACACCCCGTGGCAATGGAGAGATTAAAAATGTACGTTAACTGTTTAGTAATAACTGGGGCAGACAGTTTTATGAAAAAAATTATCTAAATTGTCCTCTCCAATAGAGCACTTAGGATCATTGCAAGGCACCAAGTACATCAATAAGTGAAAAGGGCTGAAAGGAGAAGACGGGTCGTGAACAATCAGTAACAGCATCAACAAGAGGGGGCCTGTATAGTTTCTTTCAAACAAATGACCAGCCTCTGTGAGATGAGAGATCAAGAATTGAGTTCTAATTGCACATCAGGGATCTCAGTTGTATATAGGTCACTAAGGAAAATGTCATTTAAGAAGGCGTGATCATTAAAATGTCATCTGACACCTCTGACGTCTCTTTGTAACTGTATGAGATGCTGTCCTCTTCTAACACGTGCACTTCTAACACGTGCACTCGGGCAGTGCTCGCTGATTCCAAGCTCCAAAACACCACTGGCTATAATTTGGTCAACTTTGTTAGAGAATAGCAAATCAATAAGAGTAGACTGATGATACGGCCCGCACAGGAGGGGGAGAAGATGGCATCACCAACAGATAACAATATTACCATGTTAGTAATAGGCTATAGGTGAAGGAGTTAACCAGCTAGCTGCCAGCTAGCAAGACAATCAGCAGAGGTCAAAGTCCAAAGTCCAGACTGGTGTCAGAACCAATATATCAATAATCTGATATTTAAAATACAACAATCGAGTATAAATATTAGGTAGAGATAGCCACAAGAGAAAAACAGTGGCTCGGGAGGTAGAGCAGTCTTCTGGTAATCTGGAGGTTCCTGGTTCGATTCCCGCTCCTCCCGGGCAGCGTGTCGAAGTGTCCTTGAGCAATAAACTTAACCCCTAACTGCTCCCGATGAGTAGGCTAGGTTGGCAGTTTTCCTCCGCCGTCTGTGTGTGAGTGAATGGGTAAAATGTGAAGAACAAATTGTAAAGCACTTTGGATAAAAGTGCTACAGTATATAAATGCACCATTTACCATTTACCATTTTTACAGTGTTTACTGTGTATCAGTAGAGAGAGCATTTGTGACAATGCGGGAATGGATCCTGACGCAGTATGAGTTTAATGGGATTTTTCCACAGATGAAATGTCATTTTGCTATTTGAATTCGACCCCCCCCCCCCCCCCCCCCAAAAGAAAAAAGGCCAAAACCACATTTAACTGAGGCTGCTTCTGGGTCGACTACCACATTTTCACTAACGCTCTCTGTAGTAGAGTTGTTGGACTGAACACTGAAATGGTGTCAGAGAAACAAGGAGATTTGAACAAAGTGTGAGTAGTTTTGAATGTGTGACCTAAAGCCAGCATGACCATGGGATTTAGCTCCGCCCCCTTATCCCCACAACTCCTGCGCCCCCTGCTGGTGCAACTCTCCAGCACATTGTGACCAGTAGTTTATAGTAGATGCATGCATCCATCCCTCCTTTCCATTTATCCATCCATACATCCCTCCTTCTATCCCTTCATCCCTCCTTCTCTTCTTCTCTTCTTTCTTTAACCTTTATTTACCCAGGGTAGGTTCGCTGAGCATGAATGCTCTTTTTTCAGCTACGCCCTGCTTCACATTCACACAGTTCCATTCACACCTGGGAGCTGCCCAGTACAATCACAGTCTGACACCGTTGGCCACTGAGCAACTCCACTGGAGCAGTTGGGGATTTAGTGCCTTGCACAAGGGCACTTCAGCGGTTGGTGTTAAGGGTATGGGAGAGAGTTATTCATTCACTTCCTCAGCCCAGATTTTTCCTGCCAGTCCGGGGGATCGAACCGGCGACCTTCCGGTCACAAACCCGCTTCTCTAACCTTTAGGCCCCCGCTGCCTCTCAATCCACCCACCCATCCTTCTCCATCCATCCATCCCTCCTTATCTCCATCAATCT
>NW_028169036.1:0-25000 GCF_963971535.1 Notolepis coatsorum | reverse complement strand
GGCGCAGCCGAGGGTCGTTAGACCCCCCTAGGCATGGTTTATTGGTCACAAATCACGACTGCAAGTGGTGTAAAGCTTTTATACAACTGCCAGATTCATCCAACCTTATTTCTATACAATAAACACACATTAATCGAAGATTTATTGAAAAAACCATCCGCCAGAAAAAGTAGTTCCCACAACTACAAAAAAGACAAGTTGCCTCCATGTGGAAGCAGCTTGAAGTGCATCCAACCAAACTAACACATCCAACTGTGTATTATTGGAATGATTGAGAGAAGTTGCCTCATGTGGAAGCAGCTTGAAGTGCATCCAACCAACTAACACATCCAACTGTGTATTATTGGAATGATTGATTGAACATTTTATTACCAGATGCAGAATGGGTACAATACAGTACGGCTCAATACACACAATTGTTAAGGGAATGCAGACCTACTTTCCATATAACTTCATTCTTAGATGCTTCTATATAAAGTAGGTAAAACAAATTAAAAGGTTTTCTTTGCCCTATGGGGAAAAAAACGTTTTCTTCGCCCTATTTTTTAATTTATTTCTTTTAGCCTAAACTTAACCAGTTGGAAACCAGGGGTACAGTAATAAAATTAGCAATCAACCAATCAATCAATTCAATAGACCATGCTCACTTAAAACAGCGCTGCTTCTCTCTCAGTCTGACTCCCCCGCTGTTGCAGACAGGAGTGTGTGTGTGTGTGTGTGTGTGTGTGCGTGTGTTTGTGTGTGTGTGTGTGTGTGTGTGTGTGTGTGTGTGTGTGTGTGTGTGTGTGTGTGTGTGTGTGTGTGTGTGTGTGTGTGTGTGTGTGTGTGTGTGTGTGTGTGTGTGTGTGTGTGTGTTGTGGGTACGCCAGCGTCGGACAGTGTGAGAGTGAACGCTGCAGTCAGTGGGAAGGAAGTAGAAATTTAAATCAATCAATTAATCTATCAATCAATCCGCGATTTTTCTTTTGTTCTAGATTGACTCAAGACCCATCAATTACATCATCCAACATTGTTTAAAGGACTAACACATTCCCCTTGACAGAATCGCTTCATATTTAGTCGTTATGGGCTTATGGCGCTATCAACATTCTGGCGCTATCAACATTCTCCCGGAGTGAGCCGGCGGAGTGATTATGTGATTCGGTTGTGGGCGGGTCCTGAGCCCAGGACCGTGGATTGTTGCCAATAAAGACGTGTAAATGGCCAATCAGAATCGAGAAATTTGCATGCCGTTGTATAAGTCGCAATAAACGCCGAAATCATATCGATTATTAAGTTTATAAAGCGATCGATATGTACATTGTGTCTGTCGGGAGTCATGCAACAATATCTGACGGCCGGATGAATTTAATTGACGCACAGCCCCCATATCCTGTTTACCAGTGTAACTCGCCCGACCATCCACCAGGCGGCGGTATTGAGCCGTAGTTTTTTTGAGCCGTAGGGTCCAGCTGCAGCGCCGGAGGTGTATATATGAATTATGAATGCCATGGCGAAAAAATGAAATATTGATCTCAATATTGCTGTACAGCGTGGTCTGGCGGTATAAGCATGGCGGGCAATACCGCTTTAAAGCGTTTCCGGCGGTGGATGTGTTAATGTTGCTGTGGGACAAAGTTAGACTAGCCTCCAATCAAATGCCATGTATGTAGATATTATTATAATTACTATGTTTATATAGTGGATCATACAAATACAATAGATGTTTTAGAACTTTTGATATCATGTATTGCCCCTCAACAGGCCACAACTGGGCAACATTAAATTATGCTTGTTAAGCACTATACCAAAAATAAATAACAAATATATACTGATTGATTGAACATTTTAATTAACAGATTGCAGAATGGGTACAGTACAGTACAGCTCGATACACACAATTGTTAAGGGGATGCAGACCAGAGAAAGACTTTCGTCTTTCAGGGTCCCCCATTTTCAGGGTCCCCCATTTTCAATTCATGACATTTATGACATTTCATTTCAACCTTTATTTAAAATCGTAAGCATCTGAGGTTTCCCTCATTTACAGAAACGACGATTGTACAGTACATAATAAAAACAATATTCACAGAAATTTAAACACCAGAGTAACATTTTTTTTTTAAACGTTTCAAAATAATTTAAAAATATCAACTAAAACAGTTACAGGTAGTCAGGTCTGAAATCATACGTTTAAACATTCCAAGGGAAGGGAGAACCTCCAATTTCAGCGTGAGTTGAAGGACATTCCATGAGTTAGAGGCATCAAAGGAAAAGGCTGACTTCCCTAGCTCAGAACAAATTTGAGGAACCCTAAGAAGGAGGAGATATAAACAGGTTGTTTACCAATAAGGGCTTTAAAAATAAATAAATACCAGTGTTTGTTGCGCCTTTCTGCAAGAGAAGGCCAACCCACCCTATCATACAGGACACAATGGTGAGTATCATATCTGTCACCAGTTATAAATCTGAGAGCTGAGTGATATGCAGATACACAACATACAGATATAAGAATCTAATCTAATCATCTAAACAAATCTAATCATGACATTTAAGACATGCATAACATACATATATATATATATATATATATATATATATATATATATATATATATATATATATATATATATATATATATATATATATATATATATATATATATATATATATATATATATATATATATATATATATTAGGGCTGTCAGTTTATCGCGTTAATTAGATTAATTAATTACACAGCAAATTATCGCGTTATGAAAATTAACTCAAAATTAATTACAAAAAAAAAGTTTTTTTTTTTTGTTTTTTTTTTTAAATAATATTTTTTTTGTATCTCATTCATTCCATAAGAATGTAGAATACACATTTACAGACTTTTTTATTTTTTAATATGGTCCATTTGCATGTTCTTGGTATCTGATTCTAGGGACATCTATGAATCTCAGGGAATGTATTCCCAGTGTCAGAAATACTGTGGGCTAGATCCACAAATGGATTGCACGGTGCAAGTTGCACCCTGGTCTGCATCCCCTTAACAATTGTGTGACGTACTGTATTGTACCCATTCTGCAATCTGTTAATAACATTTTCATTCAATCAATCAATCTGCGCGGTGATTGATTGAATGAAAATTTTATTTTGAGTAAATTGTAATGAACCAAATGAGAATATCAATAAATGTTTTTGTATCTTTGACTGTGAATATAACACCATGCTCAAATTGACCAGACCTGAAAAATCTAAGCAAATTAATAGATGGAAGATGATTAAACAGAAGGTTTTGTAGATACAGTACTGAATTCTGCCATCCGGACACATGCAATTTGAAATATGATTATATAATATAGAATATCAGGCATAAAATGGTTATGCGATTAAAATGCGATTAATTAGATTAATTAATTACAAATCCTGTAATTAATTAGATTAATTTTTTTAATCGCCTGACAGCACTAATATATATATATATCTGACTCTGAGCACCTGAAGACTGTGCTATTAAACCAGGAAGTGCAACACTATGTCAGCAGAGTAGAGCCTCCACTACTGCAGTGCAACACACAACACAACTAACACAAGAGTTAACAAAAACGCTCATGGACCCGCGGTCTGTCATTGACCCGCTTGCTTGTGTTGTTCGTTGGATTTGTTTTGGATTATTTGGCCGCCAAACAAACTATCAAAACGTACACGGACAGTGGTCTCACGCTGACTGAGTCGCTTGTGTTGTGGCTGTGTCAGACTCTGGAGACACCCGCCCACCTCTACCTTTGATTGGCTTACCCCAATCGCGCTGAGGTTGGCTGAGAAGAACAGTATGCCTCTCGGCGCAGAGATCTGCCTGATGAAAAAAAAAAGCTTCAATCATAGACAGTAACACGCCGCATTTTTTGGCAGTAACGGCGTTATTAAGATTGGAAGAGTAATTGGAAGAGTAATCTAGAGTTACTCCCATCACTGAACACAACACAACACAACAGAACAGCTACCCTGCTCCTCTCTCTCTCTGTTCTGACTCAGAGAATCCACTCCCAGAACCAATAATACAGCAACACCAGGTCAAAGTGAGAAATGAGCTGTGGCAGAGGATTATAAACTAGAAAGGTGCGCTCAATAGAGCGCAAACATCCACCAGGCGGCAGCCACACATTTCTTCTCTCTTTCTCACAGAGCAAACAAACACGCCTACAATCTCCAGCAGGAATCGTTAGCGTCTGTGCGTTAGTGTGTGTGTGTGTGTGTGTGTGTGTGTGTGTGTGTGTGTGTGTGTGTGTGTGTGTGTGTGTGTGTGTGTGTGTGTGTGTGCGTGCGTGCGTGCGTGCGTGCGTGCGTGCGTGCGTGCGTGCGTGCGTGCGTGCGTGTGTGTGTGTGTGTGTGTGTGTGTGTGTGTGTGTGTGTGTGTGTGTGTGCGTGCGTGCGTGCGCGTGTGTGTGCGTGTGTGTGTGTGTGTGTGCAGCATGATCTCATCAGTTGCAGTAAAAGGTAGAGGTGGACGAAACATTGCACAGCTGACAGCAGACCAGAGATGTGAATTCTGCAAATTGGTCAACAAGTATTTTATTTTAATTAACTTATATCATTGTCCATTGAAATACAGTAGATTAAACAAAGTTACACATTTTGAAGGTCATTGCTATACCTATGCATTAAAAACATTGATAATACATTTAAATAAGCCCCTCATGCTTGCAACCTGTTTCTAACATACTTCCTAACACCCTTCATAAGCTTCCTAGCATTGTTCCTATGCTTCCTAACCTCCTTTCCATGCTTCATAACATGCTTCCTAACATCCTTCCTATGCATCCTATCACATGTCCTATGTTTCCTAACATCATTCCTATGCTTCCTAACATGCGTCGTATGCTTCCTATCACATTTTCTATGGTTCCTATCATCCTTTCTATGCTTCCTATCAACATCTAGCATACTAATACTAATGCTAATGATAATAATTATCATAGGAGAGTGGTCAGTGTTTTTCTATGTGTTTGTCTGTCTGTGTGTCTGACCTTCCGCCTTGTGAAGATTTGTGCTCTACTGAGTGCATTTTTCTAGTTAACAAAATGCAGAAACCATTTATTACTATTAATTATAATTACCAGTATCCAAACACACTCAGACAGCATATACACAGAGATCATCCACTGTCTGCAGAGAAAAGGTCACTAGCCTACCAGACAGTAGTCTACACTACACTACATTAGGCAGGGCTTATGTGTAAGCAGTAGGGCAAACATAGATCAATGAAAGCAGATCTCCCTGCACTATTCCTATTACACTATTATACACTATTACACAATTACACTATTATACACTATTACACAATTACACTATTACACTAGCACACTATTATGCTCTATTATATTATATTAGATTAGATTAGATTCAAATGTATTGTCATTATACAGTGCAAGTACAGTACAATGAAAATTATTTTGACATCCAACTAGAGTGCAAGTGTAACAGTAAAGTGCAATAGTAATATACAATGTACAGGTGATTAAACTGGATATAAAATATATAAATGAGTACTACTTAGTAATAATCAGATATATGAACAGAGTTGTAGTATTAACCTCTTCCACCTGTGCGGTCCGGTACCGGACTGCAAATGACATCACGTCATAGATAATTCTCTCTAGACTGTATGACATGTTTTTTTTGTATGTATCCAACAGTAAACATCCTAACCATGTCACAACAGCAGTCAGTGTATATTTTCAGCAATACGTTTGTTTACCAATAGGTGAAAGTGTTATTAACCCATTCTCTGCCACCACTTTGATCATCCTAAACCATTCTCTGCCAGCGCTATGGAGATGTTCACCTTCTTTGCAGGGCTATAACTTTTTAAATTGTATTGCTAAATTGACATTACTATGGCCCATTCAACATCAATTATCTATCGTTCAGGATGTAGGAACGTTTTACTTTTTCATTCACACATTCATACGAGAAAAAACCGTCTAGAGTATAAATATGTTTTTATCGTTTTCTGCAGTATTTCATAGAACGTGAGATATAGGCATAAATGCATATATTAGATTATCAAATGCAGTTTGATACCGATCCATGCTATATTAAAAATGTAAACTGTACATGGTCCTAAACGTTATGACTGATCATCTGCGGGTGAACGGAGGGGGGGGGGGGGGGTCGTTTATAATTCCGTGACCGACGTTAAATGATTTATGTAGTATGGGTGATATATTGATCAGAGCAGTTTGTATGATGATAAAGAAAAACGCTGAAACTCACGTCAGTCTCCTCGTACCATTGGGTGATGAGAGTGGAACAAACAGATCCCAGTTATGTGGTGGGGATCGAGGCGATCCAGTTCCGGTTTGTATAATATTAATATACGCCCAAATCATGTTGTTTATTGAGTTATGGCAACGATCCATGTCCACGGTGTGTGGATTGAGTCCCGGGACGATAAACGAGTGGCCGGACGGAATTAGGGGACGGACCGAGCTGAAACGGGCATTTCCGGTTTGGCAACTCGCCGATCGGCCACCAGGTGGCGGTATTGAAGCGTTGCAGAGTTGTGATGGCTCCCGCAGCATATGACAAGGCTCCGTGGGTGAAATATGAATTCCATGACGAAAATATGAAATATGAACTTGAAACACGCTGTACAGCGATATTGGCGGGTAATGGGTTAATGAAATATGAGTTTAGGAATTGTATTCAATAGATCGTGAATTTCGACCGGAAATAAATCCGAGCGGCCATTTTGCTATAGTCATTATGTTGAAGGAAAGACAGGGCTTTCAATGAGCGTTGACATTTCCGAAAACTACATCTCCTAAGGATCTCCAGCTTTCTGGAAACAAATTACTTCCTGATTATTATTATTTATTTATCTTATTTCTCTGGATTTTATACCACAAAACTGAACGTTATTGGCATAGTTTGGAGCGCAGTTAGTTTGTCTCCCTTCTGTGAACATTTAGCAACCATCCGTGTTATAAACAGATTCAAAATGGTGGACCTGTCGCAAAAATAAAAAGCTG
This sequence comes from Notolepis coatsorum, assembly GCF_963971535.1. Taxonomy (NCBI): domain Eukaryota; kingdom Metazoa; phylum Chordata; class Actinopteri; order Aulopiformes; family Paralepididae; genus Notolepis; species Notolepis coatsorum. The sequence goes on along the minus strand of NW_028169036.1, from coordinate 17,998 downwards.
ACTGTAAATACAGTAGATTTAATTCTCGGTTCTTCATGCACGCCTGGTGATACTAAATCCAAATTGAACTCTGTCATTGGAACGAGTAGATTTGGCCCAATCCATAGATGTGCAACACCGCTATAATAAGGTCATTTATATGCCTTATATTCTATATTCTATAATAATATTTTAAATTGCATGGGTCTGGATGGCATAATTCAGTACTGTATCTACAAAACCTTCTGTTTAATCATCTTCTCTTTATTAATTTCCTTAGATTGTTTGTACACGTGATCTCAAGAAGGTACTGAACAAGCAAATTTTTCATGTCTGGTCATTTTTAGCATGGTGTTATTCACTGTCAAAGATGCAAAGAAAAATCATAATTCATATTCTCCTTTGTTTCATCACAATTTAAGCAAGCCTAGTAATAGACACAGGTCCTTGTGGAAGTGGAGCAATCTTCCATTTACTTAGGTATGTATTTTTAGGCGGATTTTTTGAAAATAGGGCTCGGGCTTAAGAGGTTAATATATACAGTGATACAGGTATAAATACACTATGGTAGTAAGTCATACATATTACATGTGTGGGCATGGTTAACCTAGATCAGTGTTTCTCAAAGTGGGGGGCGCGGAGGCATGACAGGGGGGGCCTTGAGATTTATTTAAATTTTTTTATTCTTTTTTTGGATTACAGAAAATTATCACTAAAGTGCTATCTGTTGCAGCTGCACTGTTCTCCATGAAAATACCATTTCTCAAAATCTGAAAATCATTATTTAATAAAACACAGAAAAGGATCACCAAGTTACTCTGGATAAAAAAAAACTTTACAGACAACATTGAGACAAAGCTTCCTGACACATCTCCATCCAAACTCTTGGAAGAACTCTTTGAAATCTCATCTGATACCACCTAGAGAGCTAGTTTCAGAGTGTGGTGCTGAGTACCAAGTATCTCATGATGCAGCAGTTACAGTAAAGGCCTCTACATGCTACAGCAACTATGCTGAATTTAATCGGCAGGAGAAGAGAGAGCTCGTCAAAGCTGGATATATCCCTGTGGCTGTGGTTGTAGGCACGAAAATGCAGCTCGAACTACCTGTTTATATTAAATTAATATACAACTTGTCCGTGTCCAGTCCTTTCGAACTGCCCCACCGTCCGTTCATTGTAAACAATGATGCATGTAATTATATTAACGTTACTGTGTGTTGTTGTAGCTATGTTAATAAATTCTGAATGGCATTAACGTTAGTTGGGTATGATAGAGCATTGAATAGCATCAAGTTCAACGCTAGCTGGCTGGCTACAACAATGGAGGATGGTATTCTCTGCGGGACCAATATTATTATATGACAGCCCCGCCCCCATTCGCTAACCAACCAATCACTGCTACGCAATATCAACGCAACGGTTGTTTAGGTTAGATTTGGGTGAAAGGTACGCAACATCCTCACAACACAGTCTACAAGACCCTCTAAAACAACCGCGCTGAAATCGCGCTGATGTTGTGTTGAAGTTGCTTTGAAGTTGCTGTAGCATGTAGAGGCCTTAAGGTGTTGATACCATTCAGCACCACATACAGTATCTGTGTGAAGCTGGCTTTTCATCCATGACAGCTCTGAAAACAAAATATAGGGCCAATTTGAAAGGTCACGATATTGATGTTATTTCAATAAATTTAAACATGGCCCATTTCATTTTGTTGGGGCGAGGGGGGGGGGGGGGGGGGGCAAAATATTTTGGTCCGCCAAAGGGGGGCCTGACAGAAAAGGTTTGAGAAGCACTGACCTAGATCAATGAAAGCAGTAGTCTGTACTGAGTTAATTGACACCTCCCATAAGTCTCTACGACAAATGATTCATGAGATATGAAAGGCACAGGTTTATTTCAATGGACAATTCATGGAAATGAATGAATGAAGTTTTGAATACATAGGTATATCAACAACAATAGGTTCACTATGACATGTCCATGTTGTAAACTGGAGACATTGAGTAGCGGACCTGTGTAGTATTGCCCTCTTGCATTCAAAAGGTGTAACTTTATACTCAATATAATATTTGGGAATGTATTCGAATAAAATATTTGTCGTTGACCAATTTCAGAAATATTCAAGGATTCATTTCCTTGGTCTGCTGTCAGCCTATATGCAATGTTTCATCCAAATCAGGTGTGTAGTTTGAGATATTAGCTCTGGACACACACACAGACAGACATACAGACAGACAGACCGACAGACAGACAGACAGACTGACTGACTGACTGACTGACTGACTGACTGACTGACTGACTGACTGACTGACTGACTGACTGACTGACTGACTGACTGACTGACAGACAGACAGACAGACAGACAGACAGACAGACAGACAGACAGACAGACAGACAGACAGACAGACAGACAGACAGACAGACAGACAGACAGACAGACAGACAGACAGACAGACAGACAGACAGACAGACAGACAGACAGACAGACAGACAGACAGACAGACAGACCCATGCAACAAAACCCTACCACCTGGTGTAGATAATAATGTTATAGCAGAAAACAAATGGGTCTGGGAGGCCGGTCTCCTATGTATTTTAAAGATGGATATGAATAAAATAAATGATGTGCTTGGTGCTATGGACAGTTTCACTGGAATTGTGTTCCTCGGGAACAGCTTGAACCCATGTTTATTTCCTGTTCATTATTGATATTAGCAGGCCATTGCAACAGGAAACAAACTTGGGTCCATTTAGGATGTTTATGTTGTCAAGTTGAAACTGGGAAAAGGGTTCAGGGAGGAAATCAAAGCGGTTAAAGCTGATGTATCCTGTGTAAGGACCTCCGGTCCTCAGAGGGAGCGCTGCACAGGCCTTACAAAAAAATAAAGAAATATCAGCAGCAGTCAGTGCCAGTCATCAGCTCCGTGAGTGAAAGAAAATCAATCTATTTCATATCAGAGACCTGTGAGGCGAGAGCGGGCGAGCGAGGCAGGTCCCCACAGCATCCTCCCAGCTCGCTCCCCTTTAAATGAACACACTGCCTCCCCATCACAAACATCCTCAGAAAAGTCGGCGTCATCTACGACGGGGCGAGGGGGGGGGGGGGGGGGGGGGGGGGGGTGCGTGGGCTTGGCTGCTCAATGTATGACGGCTGCTGTTCTCCTAGATTAGGGAGGTGATTGGCCATTAATATTCATTTCACAGCGTGTCTTTGTTAGACAGCAGCGGGGGTTGACAGAGTATTTGGATGGCTTTACTCTCCTGTTTACTCGCTGTACAGCTCCTATTTACCTCCTTGCAAATGCGGCTCTGCTCATTGGCTTTCAGTGGGGAGATAACTTTATTATTTAAATGGATGCCAAAGCAATAGCGGCACCTCATCAGAAGACTGCTATCCTGAAGTTATTACTAGTTATTATTATATATATTATATATTATTAGTTAAGACTTATTGTCCTGGTGGCGATGAATATTTAAAGTTGTGTATCCTTTGTCAACTTCGTACCAGCATAGCAGAGTGTAGGTGTGATCAGTCTGTACCAGCATAGCAGTGTAGGTGTGATCAGTCTGTACCAGCATAGCAGTGTAGGTGTGATCAGTCTGTACCAGCATAGCAGTGTAGGTGTGAAAACTCCTCTGCGATGAGATTGCTTTGTAGTCTGGGGGTGGAAAGTGCACTTAAGTAAAATGTTGAGGTATTTGTACTTCTTCATCTTACGGGACTTTATTTCACTTCAAAGCAAAAAACAACATTTATCTATGTCACCTGCAAGTAGTTACTTTGATCAAATGTTTTTGCACACAAGACATGCAATCAATTCATACAAACGATTAGGGATGTCCGATATTATCGGCCTACCGATATTGACATTCAAATGTAATATCGGAAATTATCGGTATACCGGTAGGTGTTACGAGTGGGGGTAGTGTGGAGAGGAGAGAGAACTCAATACTGCGGACAATGATGACGAGAGGCAGAGACGGCAGGATTCGTGTAGATAATGACTTTACTTTAGTTCACTAAGCACTACACGGAAATAGGACAACAACGACGCAGCCGTGCTGGTACGATAAACAAAGACCTTGAGAACAAACAAAAGAAAATAAACGGCGCAGCCGTGCTGGCACTAGAACAACAAACTGGAGAACACGTAAGACAAACAGGCAACATCAAAACACTAACACTTACTAGAATGAAACAAGGGAGCAGTAGGAGTTAGATCATTTTGTGTACTGTACTGTGTAGGGACTGTCCTGCTCCACTAGGGGCAGGCTTTTCTCATTCACTAGGCTGGGGGCGGGGCTGGCTTTTCTAATTCACAGGAGCGATCTTTTCTACTCTACGTTGGCTTTGAGAGTTGTGAATGAATGAATGAATGAAAACTTTATTTAACAGATTGCAGAATGGGTACAATACAGTACGGCTCAATACATACAATTGTTAAGGGGATGCAGACCTGAGAAAGACGTTTGTCTTGTTTCCATCAGGGTCCCCCATTTTCAATTCATATAGACATTTATGACATACACAACATACATGACATTTATGGCATAGGGTATTAGGGACATATAGGTATTTAGTACTGATACATTTGTAAATTGTGACATAACCGGTATTCAAATATACAGTACTGTTACCCCTAGATCCTGACAGAGTATATACATATGATGGGGAGGGGACTGTACATTAGGAGGGGGTGGGTGGGTGGGAGAGAAATATACATACGGCGGGGAGGGAATATATACATGTTTGATTGATTGAATTGATTGAAAACTTTATTAACAGATTGCAGAATGGGTACAGTACAGTACATAGATGTAGCAGTAGGCCTACTGTCTATCTGTATGTCATGTATGGGGACCCTGATGTAAACAAGACGAAAGTCTTTCTCTGGTCTGCATCCCCTTAACAATTGTGTGTATTGAGCTGTACTGTATTGTACCCATTCTGCAATCTGTTAATAAAGTTTTCAATCAATCAATCAAAACAGCTCAATACATACAATTGTTAAGGGGATGCAGACCAGAGAAAGACGTTTGTCTTGTTTACATCAGGGTCCCCCATTTTCAATTCATCATACTGTGCAGGACAGTGATGCAACAGTAGCAGGACAGTGGATCACAGTGATGTACTGTAGCAGGACAGTGATGTAGCAGGAGTCAGGACATTGGATCACAGTGACTGTAGCAGGACAGTGATGTAGCAGGAGTCAGGGTCAGGACATTGGATCACAGTGATGTACTGTAGCAGGACAGTGATGTAGCAGGAGTCAGGGTCAGGACATTGGATCACAGTGATGTACTGTAGCAGGACAGTGATGTAGCAGGAGTCAGGGTCAGGACATTGGATCACAGTGATGTACTGTAGCAGGACAGTGATGTAGCAGGAGTCAGGGTCAGGACATTGGATCACAGTGATGTGATCATTTTGTGTAGTGTACTGTGTAGGGACTGTCCTGCTCCACTAGGGGCAGGCTTTTCTCATTCACTAGGCTGGGGGCGGGGCTTGCTTTTCACAGGAGCGATCTTTTCTACCACATTGTACAACAGAACTGCCGAGTCCCGAGGCTGGTAAGTGCTAGTTAAAATGTACAGTAGTGCACAAACTCTACGTTGGCTTTGAGAGTTGTATTATACTGATATAAAAGTTATGCTGTAGGTTGTATGTGGGAGGGGGGCGGGGGGCTGCGTCGCCCACAGTATTTGGTTAACGTTACTGTGGGAAGTTATGCTGTAGGTTGTGTGCGGGGGGGGGGGGGGGTACGTCGTCCACGGTCTATTTAACGTTATGTACAGTAGTTGTGTTTGATTGATTGAAAACTTTATTAACAGATTGCAGAATGGGTACAGTACAGTACATAGATGTAGCAGTACTGTCTATCTGTATGTCATGTATGTCTGTCCTGATGAATTGAAAATGGGGGACCCTGATGTAAACAAGACGAAAGTCTTTCTCTGGTCTGCATCCCCTTAACAATTGTGTGTATTGAGCTGTACTATATTGTACCCATTCTGCAATCTGTTAATAAAGTTATCAATCAATCAATCAAAACAGCTCAATACATACAATTGTTAAGGGGATGCAGACCAGAGAAAGACGTTTGTCTTGTTTACATCAGGGTCCCCCATTTTCAATTCATCATAAACAGGGGTGTAAAAAGTACCCAGAAATTATACTTTACTACTACTATTATACTAAGTACACTGTACAACTGTACAAGCAAAACTGTACATTGGAATATTGACGAAACCATACTTGGTCATTTACTGTACATTGGAGGGGGTTGGGTTAGGACATTTACAGGGTCCAGTTTCGAATTGCAGTCTCCCGTAGTTGCTCTTTGAGAGTGGTTTTGAAAGTGGGTAGTGATTCACATTCCTTTACAGCAGGGATCAGCAACCTTTTTGATACAAAGTGCCATTTTAAAATGTTCTTGTTAACCAGTGTGCCATATCAATGTTAAGGTTAATTATGACACCACATCACAATGTAAATCTCCAACAGATCTGTAATTCTATTCCATCCATATAGGCAACGTGCATAGCAATAGTTTTAATAACCATTTTCCTCTCATAAATATATAAGAGAATGCTGCCGTCTTTATGAGATGCTTGCTTGCCATACCTGGACACATTCAGCCTTGTCTGCCTCATCCTTTAAAGTTCTCATGTTTGGTCTCAAAATGGCGTTTAACACTCAATGTTCGGCAAACAACAACAGACTGACCCTTCTCATTGGCTCTGACCATGAAATATCCCTGGTATATCAGTCAACCTACAGTACCATAAATAACAGGCTGTGCAACTGCCAATGGCTGTGAAAGAGGTAACTGCATGGGGAGGTAACTCAACATTTCCAAAAAGGTTCCTCTTACACATTTGCTAGTGTGCCATGTTGGTTTAGATAATGTGTACCAATGGTGGCACTCGTGCCTAAGGTTGCTGACCCCTGCTTTACAGCTTTGGGTAGGGCGTTCCACATCGATGTGGCATAATTGCGAACCGTGTTTAGTCCCTTGTTTGAGCCGAATCTGGGTTTAACATGATTTGTGGAGCTCCCTCTGGTGTTGTGATCGTGGTATTCACTGACCTTTGGGAAGTATTTTGACATGTACATGGGTACCTTAGTCGTATAGTGTATCTTGTTGACCAGGCCCATTGCAAGTTGCTGTACTCTGTCGTCTACTCTAAGCCATCCTAGGTTGTCAAAGTGGGCAGGGGTGAGGTGGGTTCTAGGAGTAAGGTCAAGCAGTAGTCTGACCAGTTTGTTTTGAGATCTGCCAGGTTATGACATTTATGCTTCTACCTAAAACTAGGTTATGTGAGTAGCTGGGATTGGTTCAGGTTCTGATATTGCTGTACAGGCCAAGATTTCACTGATCGCTTTAGTACTTAGACACATAGCACTATGTTGTATCCTCTCACCAGGCTCCAATGCAATGGGGCACATTTTCACATGATGTTGCTGTCAATGACGCATTATACAAAATGGTCATCAGTAGTGGCCACAGAAATAAACCCATATTCCATAATGGGACTTGAGTATACTGAATATTTGACCATACCAAATACCAAATATATTGCCAAAAGGAAAGGCCAATTTAAATTAGTATTAGCAACAGTAACAGTGTATTGCACTACTATTACTACTACTGTTAACTGTTAACTGTTACCCGTTATTGCACAAATGTATTGTTACCTGCTACCTGTTATTGCACAATTTTATTGCACACATTTTTTTGTATTGGATTCTATTATATGTTGTACCAATTGCACATCGTTGCGGGCAAGACCACCCGCATTTCATTGTATATCCGTATGCCGTGACAAATAAAACTCTTGACTTGACTTGACTTGATCTCATATAAAAGGCCTTCTAGTAGGCCAGTTGACTAACTCACATAATTAGCATCATATAGCCACAATACTAACTAACAATGCTTTACTTTTTCTCTTTCCTTGGCATGTCTCCCAGGGGGCCCGGAATCACTACTTACTGGTCTGTTTAGTCCTATCTCATTCCTCATCTCTCCTGCTCCATCCCTCATCTGCTGACTGTGGTCATCCTGTCCTGGGTGTGTTTGGTCTCCTGCTCCACTCTTCTTCAGGCTCTGTGATCCTGCACCTTTTTAGGGTGGAGGATATCGGCAGCCATTGGACGTGGTTGGCTGCCTGAATTTATCTTAAGTCTATTGCTCTTTTTGCCCAACAAAGTAACTGCAATTTTTTTGAGGACCAGCACCATGAAAGGACAAGACAATCTGAATGTGTGCACATAACCTCACCATGCTCACTGAGAACACCTGCACAATGAGGATTACAGTTGATCACAAATGATGTGCTTGTTTATGTGTTGTGCTTGTAGTAGTAGTGTTAGCTTGTGTGCTATTTGATTGTTATTATTTACACTGTTTCTAAACAACTCCTAACTGATCAGAAAAAGTTACTGGAATATGTTGTTTCTTTACACATATGTTGGATCATTATGTAATTGGTTTGTCTTTTTTATTGGTTTGTCATGACAAACCAATTACATAATCCAACATATGTGTAAAGAAACAACATATTCCAGTTAACGGTATATTTTTTTAATGATTCGTTACGGCGAAATCAATACTTCCATTTGTATAAATTGCATTAAGCGGACCTTAGTATTGCTGCCTGGCTGAGGGGCTTGTTGCGGCTCATGTGCATGCGCACGCTCTGCCAATCAGAGCAACGCGGAAGGGCTTGTTGCTTACCGAAAGTATTCACGCGGTTGGGGCTCCTTTTGCACAAATTACTGCATCAATACAGCTAAATATATACTTTTCCACGATATTCTAATTTATTGAGCTGCACCTGTACATCACTGTGCTCAGGAGGCAAAACGATGTCTAACATGCCTGCCATGTATCACAAACAGTACTGTATATGCAAATCTGGTATGTCATAAATGTATAGATGTAGCAGTACTGTCTATCTGTATGTCATGTATCAAGTTTCAAGTTCAAGTTTCTTTAATAGTTGTCATACAGAAGTACAGAATACTTTTATACAAAATGCTTCTTTCTGTTACGCTCCAGAGACTGCTAGACAAAAGATAAGTGAAATAAAATAGTATAGCATGTAAAAAAAAATAGAAGTAAAAATAGAAGTCACGTACGTAGACACAGTGTAAGGGCCATATGAGTGTTTTGATTATGTCGGTAGCTTCTCCGATATATATATATATATATTTTGTAATTGTGTTTAGTTTAAGGCACAATTAGGCGCCGGTGTGTAGAATATTAGAATTCATTTTGTCTAGAATAGTGTCTTATTTATGTTTGAACACTAGAGGGCTCACCGCCTCCATTATAGCCAGCTGGAAGTCATGAGATTACTTGAATGTAATTCAAGCATATATACCTTTAGGAGTTGAACATGAAGTAGTATTTTAACTTTGGGTGGAATAAAGTTTTAGAAACATTTGGGATGAATACACCTTTAAAGCTATTTGTGGGAATACACATACAAAAATAAAAACGAAAGAATGGAAAAACATGCAGAACTGATCGCTAATGCTGTCACGTCCCTGATGAAGATGAACAGGAGCACTTGGATTGGCAAGGTATTGTATTGGAGCGGACCCACGACAGGATGAAGGATGACAGGATGGGTCAAGCGCAGATGACATTTCAATGGCAACCCCCCCAAAGGAATGCGTGTGTGCTGCCCATCTCACATGTGTTACAAATAAAGACTTCATAGTCCCATTTCATTCATTTATTCATTCAAACTATTTGGGGTTATAAGCTTTAAAAGGATTTGGGGAAGACACCATAACACAATTGGGTATTAGAACCTTTAAAACCATTTGGGTGGAATACACCTTTAACTGTCCTGCTACTGTTGCATCACTGTGATGTACTGTCCTGCTAACCATTTGGGTGGAATACACCTTTAACTGTCCTGCGACTGTACACCTACTGTACTGATACTGTACACATACTGTACTGATACTGTACACATACTGTACTGCTACTGTACACACCTCCTGCACATTGTGATGGGGCTGTCCTGCTAACCATTTGGGTGGAATACACCTTTAACTGTCCTGCGACTGTACACCTACTGTACTGCTACTGTACACCTACTGCACTGCTACTGTACTGCTACTGTACACCTACTGATACTGTACACATACTGTACTGCTACTGTACACCTACTGTACTGCTACTGTACACCTACTGCACTGCTACTGTACTGCTACTGTACACCTACTGATACTGTACACATACTGTACTGCTACTGTACACCTACTGCACTGCTACTGTACTGCTACTGTACACCTACTGATACTGTACACATACTGTCCTGCGACTGTACACCTACTGTACTGATACTGTACTGCTACTGTACACATACTGTACTGCTACTGTACACATACTGTACTGCTACTGTACACCTACTGTACTGCTACTGTACTGCTACTGTACACACCTCCTGCACATTGTGATGGGGCTGTCCTGCTAACCATGAATGAATGAATGAATGAAAACTTTATTTAACAGATTGCAGAATGGGTACAATACAGTACGGCTCAATACATACAATTGTTAAGGGGATGCAGACCTGAGAAAGACGTTTGTCTTGTTTCCATCAGGGTCCCCCATTTTCAATTCATATAGAATTTGGGTGGAATACACCTTTTTAACTGTCCTGCTACTGTTGCATCACTGTGATCCACTGTACTGCTATTGTATTATAACCTTTAAAACAATTTGGGTGGAATACACCTTTAAATCATTCGATTTGGGTTATAACCTTTAACACTATTTGGGTGGAATACACCTTTAACTGTCCTGCAGCCATTTTACCACTGTCCACTGTACTGTACAGTCCTGCTACATCACTGTCCTGCTAACCATTTGGGTGGAATACACCTTTAACTGTCCTGCTACTGTTGCATCACTGTGATCCACTGTACTGCTACTGTATTATAACCTTTAAAACAATTTGGGTGGAATACACCTTTAAATCATTCGATTTGGGTTATAACCTTTAACACTATTTGGGTGGAATACACCTTTAACTGTCCTGCAGCCATTTTACCACTGTCCACTGTACTGTACAGTCCTGCTACATCACTGTCCTGCTAACCATTTGGGTGGAATACACCTTTAACTGTCCTGCTACTGTTGCATCACTGTGATCCACTGTACTGCTACTGTATTATAACCTTTAAAACAATTTGGGTGGAATACACCTTTAAATCATTCGATTTGGGTTATAACCTTTAACACTATTTGGGTGGAATACACCTTTAACTGTCCTGCAGCCATTTTACCACTGTCCACTGTACTGTACAGTCCTGCTACATCACTGTCCTGCTAACCATTTGGGTGGAATACACCTTTAACTGTCCTGCTACATCACTGTGATGTACTGTCCTGCTACATCACTGTAATGTACTGTCCTGCTACATCACTGTCCTGCTACATCACTGTGATGTACTGTCCTGCTACATCACTGTCCTGCTACATCACTGTGATGTACTGTCCTGCTACATCACTGTCCTGCTACATCACTGTCCTGCTACATCACTGTGATGTACTGTCCTGCTACATCACTGTCCTGCTACATCACTGTGATGTACTGTCCTGCTACATCACTGTCCTGCTACATCACTGTCCTGCTACATCACTGTGATGCTACATCACTGTCCTGCTACATCACTGTCCTGCTACATCACTGTGATGTACTGTCCTGCTACATCACTGTGATGTACTGTCCTGCTACATCACTGTGATGTACTGTCCTGCTACATCACTGTGATGTACTGTCCTGCTACATCACTGTCCTGCTACATCACTGTGATGTACTGTCCTGCTACATCACTGTCCTGCTACATCACTGTGATGTACTGTCCTGCTACATCACTGTCCTGCTACATCACTGTGATGTACTGTCCTGCTACATCACTGTGATGCTACATCACTATCCTGCTACATCACCGTCCTGCTACATCACTGTGATGTACTGTCCTGCTACATCACTGTCCTGCTACATCACTGTGATGTACTGTCCTGCTACATCACTGTGATGCTACATCACTGTCCTGCTACATCACTGTCCTGCTACATCACTGTGATGTACTGTCCTGCTACATCACTGTGATGCTACATCACTGTCCTGCTACATCACTGTCCTGCTACATCACTGTGATGTACTGTCCTGCTACATCACTGTGATGCTACATCACTGTCCTGCTACATCACTGTCCTGCTACATCACTGTGATGTACTGTCCTGCTACATCACTGTCCTGCTACATCACTGTGATGTACTGTCCTGCTACATCACTGTGATGCTACATCACTGTCCTGCTACATCACTGTCCTGCTACATCACTGTGATGTACTGTCCTGCTACATCACTGTGATGCTACATCACTGTCCTGCTACATCACTGTCCTGCTACATCACTGTGATGTACTGTCCTGCTACATCACTGTGATGTACTGTCCTGCTACATCACTGTGATGTACTGTCCTGCTACATCACTGTCCTGCTACATCACTGTGATGTACTGTCCTGCTACATCACTGTCCTGCTACATCACTGTGATGTACTGTCCTGCTACATCACTGTCCTGCTACATCACTGTGATGTACTGTCCTGCTACATCACTGTGATGCTACATCACTGTGATGTACGGTCCTGCTACATCACTGTCCTGCTACATCACTGTGATGTACTGTCCTGCTACATCACTGTCCTGCTACATCACTGTGATGCTACATCACTGTCCTGCTACATCACTGTCCTGCTACATCACTGTGATCCACTGTCCTGCTACTGTTGCATCACTGTCCTGCACAGTACAGGACACAAAATGATTTAACTGCCTCTCCAAGGGAGAGCAACGACGTGGACATGGAACGGGGAAACTGGAGGTAAAGAATGTCCAGTGTTGTTCCCCTTCTTACCCCAGGCCCCCCAGGACCTGGGGTCGTTACAAGTAGGTTCCATCTTCTTTTTTTTTAAATTAATTTAAAAAAGTTTAATGTACATTTCTTTAACCTTTATTTACCCAGGCAAGCAAGTAAGAACAAATTCTTATTTTATTTATTGTCAAAAGTATGCATAATGTTGCATAAAGTATGCATAATGTAATAATTACCTGAAATTATTCCACTTTTTTGGGGGGGAAACCCTGCATATATCAGTATCGGTTGATATCGGTATCGGAAATTAAGAGTTGGACAATATCGGTATATCGGATATCGGTAAAAAAGCCAATATCGAAGATCCCTACAAATTATGTATAGGTAGGCCTGTCTAGTCTTAATAATCAGAGACTATACTGGAGGTAGGAATATCTAGTCTTAATAACCAGATACTGTACTATAGGTAGGAAGGTAGGAGTCTTAAAAGTCTTAATAACTAAAGACTGTACTGTATATAGGCTTATCTACTCTAATTAACTAGAGACTGTACTGTAAATGGTAAATGGCAAATGGCTGCAATTATATAGCGCTTTTATCTGAAGCGCTTTACAATTTGTTCCTCACATTTTACCCATTTAATCACACATTCACACACCGACGGCGGAGACAACCATGCAAGGTGCCAACCGGCTCATCGGGAGCAGTTAGGGGTTAACACATTGGTTGCCAGCAGGGGGTGCGCTATTTATCGCTTGAGTGCCAGCGCTTTAGTCAATGAGAGGACGGGGATATTTGCGAACGCATAAACTATATCTTAAATTATGGCTATGTGTCTAATACAACCGTCGCTTACCAATGACTTGCTTGCAGTCAACATGTACGAAACGGATAGTTTTTTCGAGCTCAGAGCCAGTCCCAATGATAACGTGAGGCTGGATGGATGAAAAATGAATGGATCTCGCTAATAAAAGAAATAACGATTAAATAACGAGATTTCTCGTCATTGGCACTCAACGCATGGCGGGCAATGTGTTAAGTGTCTTGCTCAAGGACACTTCGACACGCTGCCCGGGAGGAGCGGGAATCGAACTGGGAACCTCCGGAGGCTTATCTAGTCTTAATAACTATATACTGTACTGTATGTAGATGTATCTAGTCTTAATAACCAGAGACTGTACTATAGGTAGGAGTATAATATAATATAAGATAAAATAAGATAAGATAAGATAAGATAAGATAAGACAAGATAAGATAAGATAAGATAAGATAAGATAAGATAAGATAAGATAAGGTAAGATAAGATACGATATTCCTTTATTGATCCCATTGGGGAAATTCGAGTATCTAGTCATAATAACCAGAGACTGTACTGTATATAGGCTGATCTAGTCTTAATAACTAGAGACTGTACTGTATAGACGTATCTAGTCTTAATAACTAGATACTGTACTATATATAGGTTTATCTAGTCTTAATAACCAGAGACTGTACTACTGTATAGACGTATCTAGTCTTAATAACTAAAAAAATTTATAAAATAAATACAAGGGACTAAACACGTTTCGCAATTATGCCACAACAATGTGGAATGCCCTACCCAAAGCTGTAAAGGAATGTGAATCCCTGCCCACATTCAAAACCGCTATTAAAGAGCACCTACGGGAGGCTGCAATTCGAAACTGGCCACCGTAAATGCCCAAAACCCCCACCACCTCCTAATAGACAGTCTCCTCTCCACCGCATGTATATAGTCCCTCCCCGCCGTATGTATATTTCTCTCCCACCCACCCACCCCCTCCTAATGTACAGTCCCCTCCCCATAATATAATTATACTCTGTCAGGATCTAGGGGTAACAGTACTGTATATATGAATACCGTTTATGTCACAAATGTATCAGTACTAAATACCTATATGTCCCTATGCCATAAATGTCATGTATGTTGTGTATGTCATAAATGTCTATATCAATTGAAAATGGGGGACCCTGATGGAAACAAGACAAACGTCTTTCTCAGGTCTGCATCCCCTTAACAATTGTATGTATTGAGCCGTACTGTATTGTACCCATTCTGCAATATGTTAAATAAAGTTTTCATTCATTCATTCATTCATTCATTCATTCATTCATTCATACTGTACTATAGGTAGGAGTATCTAGTCATAATAACTAGAGACTGTACTGTATATAGGTTTATCTAGTGTTAATAACCAGAGACTGTACTATATATAGACGTATCTAGTCTTAATAACCAGAGAGAGTTGCTCCTGTAGGAGCCGCAGGGTCCAACAGGCATAAAACCAGACAACTAGATCCCTCCCTGGTGGACGGCAATCCAGCACAGGTGATCTGACCTGTCCTCTCATAATGAGATTAAGGGACTAATTAGTGTGCATGTGTGTGTGTGTGTGTGTGTATGGACAGACCAATATACACAGTACAGTATGCCCTCCGTTGGGTGTGGCCCAGGAGAGAGCATGCCGGGCTGGGTATGTTGCATGGGTTCATCCCTGGTCTCCTCATTTCCCTCCACGGACCTCAGAGGTTAATTAACACTTTAATATCAACTCTGCTAGCTCCTCTGGCTCCTCAGGCTCCGGCGTGGAACTCACTACAGGGAGAACTCTCCACGCAGAGAGAGTTCTATCACTGAAACTATTGATTAAAGTCCTGGCACAGGCAACTAAAAAGGGATCAAGCTACAAAATAATTGTATCTAAACAATTTCCATGAAGCAAGCGCTGCAAACATGAGGACCTGAAGATGTCAAACAGGAAGATCAAAATCTGCTCAATTTGCTAACAGTATACACAGTATAAACAGTATACACAGTATAAACAGTATACACAGTATAAACAGTATAAACAGTATACACAGTATAAACAGTATACACAGTATAAACAGTATAAACAGTATACACAGTATAAACAGTATAAACAGTATACACAGTATAAACAGTATACACAGTATAAACAGTATAAACAGTATACACAGTATAAACAGTATACACAGTATAAACAGTATCACCAGTATAAACAGTATCCCAGAATAAACAGTATCACATAATACACAGTATAAACAGTATCCCCGTATCACAGAATACACAGTATACACAATATATACAGTATACACAGTATCACATAATACACAGTATCACCGAAATACACAGTATCACAGAATACACAGAATACACAGTATCACAGAATACACAGTATCACAAAATACACAGTATCACAGTATCACAGAATACACAGAATACACAGAATACACAGTATCACAGAATACACAGTATCACAGAATACACAGTATCACAGAATACACAGTATCACAGAATACACAGTATCACAGTATCACAGAATACACAGTATCACATAATACATAGTATCACAGTATACACAGCATAAACAGTATCACAGAATACACAGTATCACAGAATACACAGTATACACAGTATACACAGTATACAGTATCACAGAATACACAGTATCACAGAATACACAGTATCACAGAATACACAGTATACACAGTATACACAGTATCACAGAATACACAGTATCACAGAATACACAGTATCACAGAATACACAGTATCACAGAATACACAGTATCACAGAATACACAGAATACACAATATCACAGAATACACGGTATCACAGAATACACAGAATACACAGGCAGAAGCTATAGGACTACTAAAATGAAAAAGGAAATCCAGACATTAAAAGAAATGCACTTGTTATTCCGTCCATGTACTTTCTATGACGTCCATGTATATAAGTATAAACATACTTATAATGCATTATAATCTGCTTATACCACTGTATAATTACAGTTATAAGCACTATATGCAGATTATACCACATTCAAAGTATTTATAATTCATTATAGACACAGGCGTCATAGAAAGTGTTACCGTTGTTCCTGTGCTCCAGGACAGTTCTGTCAATATTTATGAACATGCCCCACGTTTTCCTAAAACTATAAATAAGAGAGACACCCCTCAAATGCGTGATGTCACCTGGATGTAGAATCTGGGGCTGCTCGATAGACAATGAATAGGACACTGGCCTTGTGGAGCCCTATGATGTCACGCCCAGGTGACATGTATATACAGTATTGCCATTGAGACACAACTATTGTTTCTGTCAAAATGATGAGTGTGAAAGTAAAGTGGGGATATTGTTTATCCTTGGCTTCTTCTAAGTGCATTATTCTAGTTGTCTATGGAGCAGCCTCGTATTTTATTTCTCTCTGATTTCTAGCTTTAGCAGAGTCTGGTACAGATTCTTATTGACTGAACCATCCTGGATCACAGAAATTACATACAGTATGTCAATTCTTAAAATGGGTGGCAGTCCCCTTTACACCATGGATGAGCAATGGCAGGGCAGAAGGGAGACTGTCAGAAAACAGCTGCCAACAGGCAGTAAAAAGAGCACCTAATGAAGGACCTTGACATTAAAGAGAATGAGGATTCAACCTACAATAGCTCATATCCCAGACAGGAGCCAGAGACGCAAAATCAGACATATAGGCAAAGAACTAGAAATACCACCTTGTGGTTATATGCCTCCACCAACCAGCAGCCAGTAGGGTCTTACATTTACATTTACATTTAGTCATTTAGCTGACACTTTATCCAAAGCGACTTACAAGTTCTGTACGACAAGTCATCAGGAAGGGCACAACTCTATCAGCTGAGTAACAATGTTCATCAAAGTGTTGCGTGTTACAGTGTAGGTTAGTTTATTAGGACAAGTGCATGACAGTAAGGTTAGTTATGGTTAGAGTTTTTTTAATTTACATTTTTTTTTATTATTATTATTTCAGTTAATGGTTGAAGAAGTGCGTCTTTAGTCGACGGCAAAAGATTGTACGGGATTCGGACTGTCCTAACTGGGGTGGGTAGTTCATTCCACTATTGTGGGGCAAGGACTGAGAATAGGCAGCTTCTCTTTGATGACCCTTCCGGAGCCTGGATAGGAGTAGGTCTGAGGCGGCCAGAAGATGCAAGAGCGTAGGGGTCTTGAGGATGTGTAGTTAGAGACCATTGACCGGAGGTAGAGTGGGAGCGGTTCCCTTTGCCGCACGGTATGCTAGGTCGAGG
>NW_028169037.1:122500-130000 GCF_963971535.1 Notolepis coatsorum | reverse complement strand
ATTTGCCTTACAAGTGCATTCAAATCATAAATGTCATTACGTGAACGTTGTATATACCCTTTGCTATATATTAAATATTCGACGGATACATTTGTGTGGACTTGGTTTCATGGTGGGAAAGTGTTCATCATATCTATATCATGTACTGTGTGGCCAGTAGTTAAAGTACATAAAGCGGTAGTGGTTTAATGATACCATACTTATCAATACAGTCAGGGAATTGTACCCCTCAGTTACAATTGGTCCTTCGAGCCGGATGGTAACTAGTGTAATATTAATATAGTGTTATTAATATTGAAATGGCCTATGATGAACACTCCACGAAACTGACACCTCAGTACTTAGAGGATTACGCTGTCAGTCAACTACCTAGCCTTCGACAAACGGTAAACGCGGTAAAAGTAGAAAGTAAAATTATGTCTGACCTTAACGACCAGGTTACCCCGACCACAGAGGCCCTAGTGGGTTCTAATGTAACTGACCAAGCTCACGGTGGGGACCAGGAGGGAGCTGACATGCCTTTACCCCCCGCCAATACCGAAGAAGTAGTCCCCGACCAGCTCCGGGAGGAAGACAACCCTACAGAGAGAGAACTCTGCACGGAAGAAGAGGAGGAGAGCGCCGAGGAAATAGAGCTCCAGGACTCCCCAACGAGTACAGCCAGGAGCGGCTCACCTCTACAACCGTCTTCCCCCAGCGAAGCGGAGAGGATGCTATCACAGGCGTTCCTCGCCAGCCTGACAGCCTCTACCGAACGCGATCGACTTCAGGGTGAACGCGATCGACTTCAGGGTGAACGCGATCGACTCCAAGCACAGACGCTTAGCGAGCGCGAACAACTCCAAGCGCAGCAACGGAGCGAAGAAGAGCGCATACGCCTGGAGATGAGACGCCTTCAGACGGAAGAGAATATGGCAAGAGACCGGGCCGACGCCCAGCGCGCCGCTGCCGGTGCCCAAAGAGAAGCAGATCTCACCAAGCGCGAAGCCGAGCGCGACAGACTACAAGCGCAGCTAATGGAACAGCTGATCCTCAAGGCAACACCCTCTCCCTCCGCCAGGGGTTCAAGGAACTCGTCGAGACAACAGTCAAGGGCAGCGTCTCCTAACCGAGCAAGCGACCCTGAACTTGACCAACAGACCAAGCCTATACCCCCCACAGACCCCCTTCCCAGACCGGTCCAAGCGAGACCCAGCTACAAGGAAGGAGCGGCATACACTGCGGAGAAGCTAAATAAACGACTACAGGATCTAGAGGACCTGATAGAAGAAGAAGAGGGAGAGGAGGAGAACCAAGCCCGACGACAGCACAGTACTCCACCGGACCAGGAGGTCCAGTACAGCCCAGGCTATACCCCCGCGGCGCTGCGCTACAGACCCCCGACCCTATTCACGGGTGAGCACGACGCACGACCAGCCCCGAGGAATAGCACCTGGACCAGCGGGCCATGGTACCCTGCCGGTACCAGCCCACAGAGAGGCGCAAGAGGAGACTCGCCTAGGAGGTCTCTCCCCCAACGCTCGCCGATGTATCAGCCATCCACGGCGTCATACATTGCCACACCGACGTTTCCAGACTTCACCTATGAGAATCGAGCACAGTACACGGAGCTCCGGATGTGCTTAGAGACAATGATGGTGGATGTCGCTGATGAACGCCACAAGTATGCAATATTACTGAAGCACCTGAAAGTACCCGAGCGCACAATATAGCGCTAGCCTATGCCACCTCTACGACCCCATACACCGCGGCTCTAGCAGCGCTGGACCAGAGATATGGACGTATATGGGATTACGTAATCCAAGAGATAAGGCATATTGACCGCCTACCCCCAGCAACAGACAATCGCTCATTAGACGACCTGTCTATAAAAGTGCAGTCCCTGGTAGGGATGCTGGGAGCGCAACGAGAAAAGGGTATGCACGAGCTATACGCCAACTCTAACGTCGAGAGGATTTTAGAGAAGCTGCCACCCGCCAGACAAGAGCGCTTCAGGCGGCAGAGAGACCACCGTGATCCTAACGGTCCCGAACCATCCCTCCTCGATCTAGCCGACTTCCTGGCGAGAGAAGTCAGCAGCCTACGACTGGATACGTTCGTGCGGAGCACACCAAGCTCCAGAGAGGGACCCAGGAGAATAAACGATGGAAGAAGATCGGTGACTGTCATGCACCAATCAGAATCAGTACCGAGCAGTAAGAACCACAGTACCCCCTCGAGAAAAGAGAAGTGGAAGATGGTGTGCCCGTACTGCGAGAAGAAACACTGGCTGTCACAATGTGACCTGTTCACAAAGATGAATGCAGAAGAAGTGAGTCAATGGATAAAGTCCAACAGGCGCTGTTACCGATGTGCGCGCAGTCACATGGCAGCCGAGTGCCGCCTAAAGAAGAGGTGCAGTCGGTGTGACGGAGCCCACCTAGATGTCCTACACGACAGTAACAGAAGAAAGCCTGCACCTGCACCATCGAGCAGCACAAAGGCAAGTGTCATGTACATTGACCCCGCCAGCAGCAGCGGCGCCCAAGTGCTCTTAAAGGTAGTCCGTGTAACATTGAGCTACCAAGATAAAGTCATCGACA
This sequence comes from Notolepis coatsorum, assembly GCF_963971535.1. Lineage (NCBI taxonomy): Eukaryota > Metazoa > Chordata > Actinopteri > Aulopiformes > Paralepididae > Notolepis > Notolepis coatsorum. The sequence continues at coordinate 127,418 of NW_028169037.1, read as the reverse complement.
CTTACGCCGTCCTTGATGACGGGTCAGAGAAGACCCTTCTGCTCGCGTCCGCTGCGGCCCAGCTGGGACTGCGGGGGAGCGAGAACCAAATGACGATTCGGACAATAAGAAGAGATTTAAAGACGATAAAAGGCGAGAATGTCTCCTTCACTATCGCAGCAAGCGGGCAGCCAGAGCGACGGTATAGGATTACAAATGCTTTCACCAGCCAAGAAATAGGACTATCACAGTACACCTACCCCATCGCCAAGCTGATGGATAAATATGTGCACCTGCGTCAACTACCTATCCCGCTCATAGACGGCGCCACCCCGACCCTGCTGATAGGCTCCGACCATGCAGACCTCATAGTCCCGATAGACCGGGTCCATACAGGACCCCGAGGCTGTCCTGCAGCAGTCGAGACCCGCCTAGGATGGACACTACAAGGCCCCCTCGCTAAATCTCTCAACCGAACAGCAGCCACTAGCTGCCTCCACTCCAGAGCGACAGAAGAAGACACCACTCTCCTGCAGCATGTCGAGAGGCTATGGACACTAGAGACAATGCCCTTTAAGAATGAAAAGAAAGACATTCGTTCTAAAGAAGACATTTACGCCATAAACCTCCTCGAGCAAGGGACAAAGAGAGTCACAGTCGGCGGAGTGATGAGATACGCAACTCCACTCCTGAGGCGAGAGGGAATGCCCACCTTTCACGCAAAGAAAGACGCAACGGAGCGGTATCTATTGAACACAGAGCGGCGCCTAGCCAAAGACCCCGCTCAAGAGAGTGTGTACCGCGCTGAGATTGAGAAGCGAATCACAGCGGGACACACAAAGAAAATTGACTGGCGACGTCGTGCGCTGCTCCGCGCCTCCCTGATCAAAGACGGCTTTGATCTCCGGCAGCGGGCCAGCAGCGACCCCCCAGCGAGCAGCGAGACCTGGATGGCGACCATCCCAGGAGAAGCCCAAGAAATGACACTAGGATTAGTCTGGCGCTTCAAAACAGACTCGCTCCACTATAGACACAAACCCCTGACCACGGAGCAGGGAAGGTCGACGGCGATACCGACCACCAGACGGAGTGTGTACAGAACACTCGCCAGACAATATGACCCGTTGGGATGTATTCTACCTTACACCACCAGGGCAAAGATGATTGTACGAGCACTATGGGACAAGGACCAGGGCTGGGACGACCCAATACCCGCACCCCTTGCCTCCACATGGAGAGAGTGGGAGACGGAACTCCGCTCACTCCCAGGCGTCAATATACGCCGCAGCTACTTCCCACACACAGTGAGGCCAGAGACATGCAAGATGGATCTACACGTCTTCAGCGACGCCTCCGAAGTAGCCTATGGATCAGTGGCCTACTTGCGTGCCCAAGAGAAGGGAGGAGAGATACACACCGCTTTCATCCTGGCTCGCTCAAGAATAGCCCCACGAAAGCAACAATCTATCCCGCGTCTAGAGCTCTGCGCAGCCCTAGCAGGAGCGCATCTAGCCACGTTAATCCAACGTGAACTCACCATTCCGGTGCACAGAACAATCTTGTGGTCAGATTCCACGACAGTACTCACATGGATCAAGTCTGATTCATGCAGATACAAGGTCTTCGTGGGAGTCAGAGTCACCGAGATTCAAGAGTTAACAGAAGCAGCGAGCTGGCGGTATGTGGACACCAAACACAACCCAGCTGACGTCATCACCCGGGGAATGTCCCTAGATGACCTCACCCGTCGCAACATCTACAGTGACGGACCAGAGTTCCTCAAGCTCCCGGAAGAAGAGTGGCCTACGCCCACCCCACGGGAAGTGAGTAAAGAGGAGGCTGAGAACAAGAAACCTATGTTCTGTGGACTGAGCACAGTCGCCTCCACAGACCCCAACATAGATGATTGCATTACCCTACAGAGTGCGCAGCTAAAGACATTCCTGTGGCACCACCCAGAGATTCAGCACACTGCCGACATTTCAGCAGCTGACTACGAAGAAGCAGAACTTCTTCTACTACAACGAGCCCAGAGAGACTCGTTCCCCGATGAGCTAGACTGTCTACAGGGAGGAAAGCCCGTCCCATCAGACAGCAGATTGCTCCACCTGGCACCCGAGAGCGACGCCCATAATCTCATCAGAGTGGGTGGTCGTCTGCGGAGAGCCCCCAATCTACCGGATGACGTTAAGTACCCGATAGTCTTGAACAGCCGACACAAGGTCACAGAGCTGATCATAAAGAAATACGACGAGGATGTACACCACGCAGGAGCAGAGAGAGTCTTCGCGGAGATCAGACGTCGCTATTGGATACTTCAAGGAAGAGAAGCGGTGCGACGCTTCCAGCGAACCTGTCTAGACTGCCGAAAGTGGCGCGCGCAGCCCAGCATACCCCGGATGGCTGACCTACCTCCCTGTCGCCTCCGACTCGGCGACAAGCCATTCCACTCCACAGGCATGGACTGTTTTGGCCCGTTGTATATAAAGAAAGGAAGAGGAACCGAGAAGCGGTGGGGTATTGTATTCAAATGCATGACCACCAGAGCGATACATATCGAACTCCTTCCGACCATGAGCACAGACTCATTCCTTATGGCCTTCCGAAGATTCACATCACGGAAAGGAAAACCGTCTACATTGTTGTCTGATCACGGGACAAACTTCAAAGGCGGAGAAAGAGAGCTGAGAGAGAGCTTCCAAGCTATGGGCCCAGAACTTAAGACCCACCTCGCTCCATCCCAGATTGACTTCCAGTTTAATCCCCCGAACGCACCCCACTTCGGTGGAACCTGGGAACGAGAAGTACGTTCTATAAAGACAGCCCTGTACGCCGTGCTTGGGGCCCAGACCGTGGCGGAAGAAGTCCTAATGACAGTCCTCACGGAGATCGAGGGAGTATTGAACTCCAAGCCCCTCGGCTACGTCTCCAGTGATATAGCAGATGTCGACCCAGTCACCCCCAACACACTCTTGATGGGGCGGCTGGACCCCGCGCTACCCCAGACAATGTACAGGCCTGAAGAAGCGAACGGCCGAAGAATGTGGAGGTACAGTCAAGTACTAGCTGACAAGTTTTGGAACAGCTTTCTACTCCACTACCTACCGTCTCTACAGACCCGCCAGAAGTGGGTAAAAGAGAGAGACAATTTGACAGAAGGAACAGTCGTCATGATTATCGACCAGTCACTACCCAGAGCTATGTGGCCGGCTGGCCGCGTAAGCAAAGTGATCACCGGTGCCGATGGCAAGGTCCGAGCAGCTGAAGTGCTCGTCCAAGGGCGAACTTACACACGACCCGTGGCGAGGCTAATAGAACTGCCCAGACTCCCAGACACTATCGATGACGACCATGACCCCACGACTTTGTGAGTTGACTGACCCTTACAGCGGACCTTGAGTGGTAGACAGTGCGGTTAATCTGTCTCTGCTTAGCTAATTAGGTGGGACTAATTAGGGGGCGGCTGTTGTGAAGGATCAGATTAAACCGAATATATATATTTATTTATGGATATATATTTAATAGTATTTGTATATCATTTGATATCCCTTGTATATTCCTTGTACATATACACTGAATATCCCCTTAGTCTACTAACAGCCCATAATAGTTTCATTCTCTCATTGGACAAGAACTTGGCGCCAGCAGCCAAGCCCCTTGGTTCAAGTTCAATCGTGCCGACGAACATGTCGTTACTAGCCCGGTTCCGCGTAGGAATACGTCTGGCGAAATACGAATGGTACTATTTGTTCACAGCGCATATATATATGGCGCAAGTAAAGTAGAACTTTCTTTTAGTCCTTTAGTCCATTAGTTCTTTACCCTCCAACCTAGTGGCAAGACGTTAAGCCTCACCCACGATACACGTGTGGTGCAGTATGGTCAACTTGGCCTCAGAATGGCATTGAGACATCGTGCGGATTAATAGTTGAATTGTCATAGTTTGGCACTATACCGTCGAGTGGGACGTATTTCTATTAAGTTAATAATAGTCTATTATGTATGGTGCATCGTTCGGTTAGAGTTATAAAGTGAGCAGTACCCCCATCGTTCCTCGCGTTATCTGGAGTCTCAACCAGGCTGGGCAGACCACGTGTGGTGCTTTCATCCGAGGAGTTCTGGGCCAGGACGAGTGGACCTGCACATTGGATTACCTTACCCGGACGACGGCGAGCCCTACACGGCTTGGATTATCTACTTGCTTTGGGTGCTTTGATTTATGCCATGGATAACAGCCAACACTGGTGAGTGTTGGAACTACCCCCCGAGAGGAGTCCAGGTGAGACGGCGCTCTACCCCGAGTGAGGTCGCCTCACGTCTCTTCATTGTGGACCGGCAGCTACCGTCTACAAGAGGGCCCAACTGTATTCATCTGTGGACCAAGGTTCTGTGGGCACCGTGTTCAGCACTCTGAATTCTCCCAAGAAATCGTTGGCCAGATGGGATATCGCCAGCGGCTCTCCTAACCCCCCCCCCTACTGACTTACAACCAGCAGGACCCCCCTTTAGTATATCCAGCTATAATCATTAAGTACCATCGCTATAGTTCCCTAAAGAACCAGGTTGTATACTTGCTTCCTGCGTAACCAGAGATTGGACATTCAATGTTGATTTGCCTACGAATACTCATTTGCCTTACAAGTGCATTCAAATCATAAATGTCATTACGTGAACGTTGTATATACCCTTTGCTATATATTAAATATTCGACGGATACATTTGTGTGGACTTGGTTTCATGGTGGGAAAGTGTTCATCATATCTATCATGTACTGTGTGGCCAGTAGTTAAAGTACATAAAGCGGTAGTGGTTTAATGATACCATACTTATCAATACAGTCAGGGAATTGTACCCCTCAGTTACATTTCAATACCACACTACAGAAGGTTAACCCTTTCACTACCACACTACAGAAGGTTAACACTTTCACTACAACACT
>NW_028169037.1:102500-120000 GCF_963971535.1 Notolepis coatsorum | reverse complement strand
TCTCTCTCTCTCTCCCCCCCCCTCTCTCTATGTCTCTCTCTCCCAGGCGGCGGTCACCCTCCAAGACAGCTGCCACGAGGTCCAGCGGCTCCTGCTCCGCGAGAGCGAGCGCCCCCCCCCGCCCCCGCCGGCCCCCCCCCTCCTCCCTCGCGGCGGCCCCCCCACGAGGCCCCGCCCCCCCTCCAACGGCCTGCAGGAGCAGGAGAAGCAGCGTAACCTGGAGAAGCGGCGCGAGGAGGTGGCGGCCGCCCAGCGGCTCCAGGGCCGGCTGCGTCAGGAGCGGCAGCGCTGGGAGAAGGAGTGCCAGGCGCGGCAGAGCCGGCAGGGCGAGCAGGAGGGCCGGCTGGAGGAGAGGGAGCGCCACTGCCTCCTGGAGGCCGCCAGGCTGAAGCGCGAGCGCGGGGAGCTGGAGGAGCAGCTGGGGGAGTACCAGCAGAGCCTGGAGCGGCTGCGGGAGGGCCAGCGGAGCGTGGAGCGGGGCCGCGAGAAGCTGGAGACCCAGCAGAGGCTGCTGCAGAGCTGGAGGCACAGCCGGCAGAGGAGCCTGCCCCCCCCCTCGGTGGGCATCCCCCCCCCCGCCACCATGGTGGTCATCCCACTGGACGGGCTGCAGGTGTGTGTTTATTTTATGGATCCCCATTAGTCTACCACACCCATGGGTGAAAGACCATTCTTCCTGGGGTCCGAACACATAACTTACAACTAGGGATGTCCGATATTATCGGCCGATATTGGCATTAAAATGTAATATCGTAAATTATCGGTATCGGTTTAAAAAAAAAATTACAATTTCTTTTTTTTTATTATATATTTTATATTTATTTAACCTTTATTCAAGTAAGAACAAATTCAGATTTTATTTATTGTCAAAAGTATGCATAATGTTGTGTTAATTCCACGACAAGAGATATGTAATGTTAATTACTTGAAATTATTCTGTTTTTGGGGGGGGGGGGGACCCTGCATATATCGGTATCGGTTGATATTGGTATCGGAAATTAAGAGTTGGACAATAATCGGTATATCGGATATCGGTAAAAAAGCCAATTTCGAACATCCCTACTTACAACATTACAGTACATTACATTACAGTAATAAAAAACACACAAAGGCTCTAGCCACAAATACAATACTAACTAAACTAACAATACTAACTAAATAAATCAGTAACTCAACTGTATTTCATTATTCATAACAGCATTTTAAAACTTTTTCTTAAAAGTAAATTTGTGTGTGTGTGTGTGTGTGTGTGTGTGTGCATGGAGGTGGACGTGTAGGCTACACAATGGTCTTTCAAAACACCTTGACGTTTATGAGTTTATTATTTCTCATCACCAAAAGTTTCTTAATCTGTCCTTCTTAGCATTCCTCATTGAATCGTAGGTGGCATGGCTAGCAGTAGTATCCCTTGATTTTAATGAGGAACGCTAACAAACAAGTTAGCTTGTGGCTAGCAGTAGTATCCCTTGATTTTAATGAGGAACGCTAACAAACAAGTTAGCTTGTGGCTAGCAGTAATATCCCTTGGTTTTAATGAGGAACGCTAACAAACAAGTTAGCTTGTGGCTAGCGTTGCCTCTTGGTTTGAATGAGGAACGCTAACAAACAAGTTAGCTTGTGGCTAGCGTTGCCTCTTGGTTTGAATGAGGAACGCTAACAAACAAGTTAGCTTGTGGCTAGCGTTGCCTCTTGGTTTTTATGAGGAACGCTAACAAAGAAGCTAGCTTTTGGCTAGTGTTGCCTCTTAGTTTGGATGAGGAACGCTAACAAAGAAGTTAGCTTGTGGCTAGCGTTGCCTCTTGGTTTTTATGAGGAACGCTAACAAAGAAGTTAGCTTTTGGCTAGCGTTGCCTCTTGGTTTGGATGAGGAACGCTAACAAAGAAGTTAGCTTGTAGCTAGCATTGCCTCTTGGTTTGAATGAGGAACGCTAACGAGCAAGTTAGCTTGTTGCTAGCATTGCCTCTTGGTTTGAATGAGGAACGCTAACAAACAAGTTAGCTTGTGGCTAGCGTTGCCTCTTGGTTTGAATGAGGAACGCTAACAAACAAGTTAGCTTGTGGCTAGCATTGCCTCTTGGTTTGAATGAGGAACGCTAACAAACAAGTTAGCTTGTGGCTAGCGTTGCCTCTTGGTTTGAATGAGGAACGCTAACAAACAAGTTAGCTTGTGGCTAGCGTTGCCTCTTGGTTTGAATGAGGAATGCTAACAAACAAGTTAGTTTGTGGCTAGCGTTGCCTCTTGGTTTGAATGTGGAATGCTAACAATGACTGCATTTACATGCACATTAATATTCAGATATTATTTGGGATGCTCAGGCTATGAGTTGCCGGATGTAAACAAACACCATATCCTATTTAACTCTTTCAGCCCCAGAGGCCTAACCCATCTTAGTTCCTATTGCGCCACCACTCTAAGAGATAGGGCTGCGTGGCGGTGTTTGCAGGGCTATTTCGCGTTTCAATGCCATCGAGTGAACCACTAGACTCGCCTGACCAAGAAAACTGTGCCTGGAGTGAATTAAACGTAACACCGGGTGTGAAGAAAAGGTTTCGAAGGGTGGGCGATACTGCCACCTATCAGGATGCGGCCGGTATTGCACTCTAGCGATCTCAGAGTGGTTCCCTATGGTAACTCAGAGGTCCGTGTGAGAGAAATTAATAAAAATATCGAATACAAGAAATAACGATGAAAACCCGACTATACTCGGGTTTTCGGGGGTCCTGGCGCTCAACGCATGGCGAGATACCCCGACTATCCTCGGGCCTGGTGCTGATTGAGTTAAAATAGCCATGATAAGCTCATATCCTGACTGACCCAAATATGATCACTTATAAATGGTAAATGGTGCATTTATATAGTGCTTTTATCCAAAGCGCTTTACAATTTGTTCCTCACATTTGACCCGTTCACTCACACATTCAACCATGCAAGGTGCCAACCTGCTCATCGGGAGCAGTTAGGGGTTAAGTGTCTTGCTCAAGGACACTTCTGCCCGGAGTGCCCAGGAGGAGCGGGAATCGAACGACTGCTCTACCTACCGAGCCACTGTCTGTCACCCCAAATATATGCCAAATGATCGGATATGCCCAAATTATCCTGGATATTGAGTACAAACTAAATTAGACACTAATCCTGCATGCGACAAGCATAAATTTGCCTGGCTGTAAAGAGGAGTCCTATGTGGTTTAATCGAATTTAAACTAGCTTTGGAGCAAAATCCCCATTGCCAGTAAGCTACTGTAGCACGACATAACTGGTACCTTTTGGATTCCTCAAGATCCCTGGTTTCAGATAATACCAGTATCTTCTCGATAGATAACAAAATAAGCCTGCTATAATGGCGAGTATATATCGGTAACGTAATAATGATAATGGTAATAATTTGCAAAACGTCCTATCGGCCAAAATTATGAATTGGTCTATCGCTGATACCGAGGCTGTATCCCGTTTACTGTTGGGGTTTGTGGTCCGTGTGAGTTAATTTACATAATACACAGTAATGCTCGCAATATTTCATTTGCATCATGTATGGGATATTGGCGTTGGTCACACGAAGAAGCATTATAATAAACACCTCATCCCGGATATTAGCTTGTGTGTCCAGAACATTAATGTTCAACGAATCCAAGATTAAACACGTCAACGTATCCCTTTTTAATGTTTGCCAGGTCAAGGTCTATGTGTACAGTGTGTTAGTGATTGTGTTTCCTCTGTACACGGATATTATCCCCCAGAGGTCTAATTGAAGGGTTACGTGAGGGAGTAGTCTAATAATACTCCAGCCTCAAGCTGTTAACCCCTAGAAGAGAAGCTGAGGCGGTTGGATATTCCCGCGCGTGGGCGACCAAGGACACGTGGGGGACAAACGACACGCTGCGTCTTGAGTACGGCCATTAACCAGAAAGCCGTTAGCATACAGTACCTACCATAGATATATATAACGACTAGATGGCTCAAGGCGGAGTCTCCCGCGTAGTTCACCGTCGGCCATCTTGCTTGAGTGGACTACTGCTGGTGATGATGATCTGCACAAACAAAAACACTCTTAACTCGCTGAAATCTTGATGGATTTACAAACGGTTTGGTTTATTACAAAAACGTTATTAACGTGGCTATGATCCTTGCTTGGAAGAATAATTTATTTAATATTTTATTTTTATATGAAAGTCCATTATAAGTATCGCTGCTGGCGGGACAAAACCTCATAACTCCATTTAAATTTTTTAATTTTTTTTTATATAAATCAACTCCGTAGATCATCCTCCATATGTGTGTGTGGGTTTTACAAAGTTTAAACAATGGGAAAGCATTAAACCGATCATCTGTCTAAACCATAGACATGCATGTTATGAGTGGCCGTGCTCCACCTACGCAAGATGGCCGCCATGTGGCAACGTCGGTCTCCGTTGGCCAGCAGCGCGGGTGAGTCATCTAGTGATTAGGGTTGGGCACCGAAAACCGGTTCCTAACTTCCGGTTCTGGAATGGAATATTTGCATTTAGATTCTTAATTTCGATTCTTTTTTCATTTTCTTTTTACTTTGTTAATTAATACCCTAGTTACAGTACAGCAACCAAATTAAACTGTATCAAGTCAACTGAAAATGTGAATAGTATGAAAAAAAAAATTATAATAATAATAATAATATTCTCCTGCGAAATAGAGCTGTGACCTGTTTTGACCTGCACCTCAAAGAATCGGAATCGAGAACCGTTTAGAACAGGAATCGATATGGTGAATCGGAATCGGAACAGGAATCGTTCAAATCCAAACGATGCCCAACCCTAGGTGATATATATATCTATGGTACCTACAGGCAGACGGAGCGGCGCTAGCAGCCCGAGCTACGGTGGCCCACTCACTCACACCGAGCAGCTCAACTCGGCCCTGATATAATTATGTCCAGCGATAATGAGAGCAATTTCTCCACCATCCGTCTTTGCGTTACTCGTGGCTCGCGCGCTAATAGACAACTTAATGATTGATGATAATTAAACCACTCCACTGTGAATAAAAGCTCAGACAAAGTAAATTAAAAACCAGAGGTACGCCGGCCCAACCCCACGAACCAATCAGAGGCACGGCCAGCCCCCCACGAACCAATCAGAGGCACGGCCGGCCCCCCATGAACCAATCAGAGGCACGGCCGGCCCCCCATGAACCAATCAGAGGCACGGCCGGCCCCCCATGAACCAATCAGAGGCACGGCCGGCCCCCCATGAACCAATCAGAGGCACGGGCCGGCCCCCCCCACGAACCAATCAGAGGCGCGGCCGCCCCCCCCACGAACCAATCAGAGGCACGGCCGGCCCCCCCCCCCACGAACCAATCAGAGGCACGGCCGGCCCCCCCCCACGAACCAATCAGAGGCACGGCCGGCCCCCCCCACGAACCAATCAGAGGCACGGCCGGCCCCCCCCACGAACCAATCAGAGGCACGGCCGGCCCCTCCCCCCACGAACCAATCAGAGGCACGGCCGGCCCCCCCCACGAACCAATCAGAGGCGCGGCCGCCCCCCCCCCCACGAACCAATCAGAGGCACGGCCGGCCCCCCCCCCACGAACCAATCAGAGGCGCGGCCGCCCCCCCCCCCACGAACCAATCAGAGGCACGGCCGGCCCCCCCCCCACGAACCAATCAGAGGCGCGGCCGCCCCCCCCCACGAACCAATCAGAGGCACGGCCGGCCCCCCCCCACGAACCAATCAGAGGCGCGGCCGCCCCCCCCCCCACGAACCAATCAGAGGCACGGCCGGCCCCTCCCCCCACGAACCAATCAGAGGCACGGCCGGCCCCCCCCACGAACCAATCAGAGGCGCGGCCGCCCCCCCCCCCACGAACCAATCAGAGGCACGGCCGGCCCCCCCCCCACGAACCAATCAGAGGCGCGGCCGCCCCCCCCCCACGAACCAATCAGAGGCACGGCCGGCCCCCCCCCCACGAACCAATCAGAGGCGCGGCCGCCCCCCCCCCACGAACCAATCAGAGGCACGGCCGGCCCCCCCCCACGAACCAATCAGAGGCGCGGCCGCCCCCCCCCCCACGAACCAATCAGAGGCACGGCCGGCCCCCCCCACGAACCAATCAGAGGCACGGCCGGCCCCCCCCACGAACCAATCAGAGGCGCGGCCGCCCCCCCCCCCACGAACCAATCAGAGGCACGGCCGACCCCCCCCACGAACCAATCAGAGGCACGGCCGGCCCCCCCCACGAACCAATCAGACGCACGGCCGGCCCACCCCACGAACCAATCAATCGTCGTCGTCGTCCCGTCTCCCCCAGAAAAAAGAAAGACTTTCAATTATTCATATCGACACTTTGTTTGAAAAGCGGCAGGGGTTAAATATCCCCCCCGCGGCTGGAAGGAGGACGAGGATAAAGGGGGACGCTGTTCTCTCGCGCGCCCCTCTGCCCCCCCCCCCCCCCCCTCACACCCCGCGGGCACGGGGCCGGGTGCGAGCGCGTCAGCGGTGAAATTAATATCGGACGTCTCTATCCCGTCAACCTCCGCAGGTGGGGGTGGGGTGGGGGGGGGGGGGGGGCGCGCTTTGTGTGTCGCACGGACCAGCAGGTGTGACTGTTCAAAAGACACAGAGAAGATTGGAACGGACACACAAACGAGGGGAGGGGGGGGGGGGGGGGGGGGGGGGAGACTCGTATTTCAGTATTCTCTCTCTCTCCCTTTCTCTCTCTCGCTCGCCCCCCTCATTAATTTACATACCTCACCAGGGACTTTTTTCCAGGCGGTGTTGTTCTGTCTGTCTCTCTCTCTCTCTCTCTCTCTCTCTCTCTCTGTCTCTCTCTCTCTCTCTCTCTCTCTCTCCAGGCGAGGTGTTGTTCCCCCTCTGCCCTTTCAGCAGATTTATTTATTTCCATTAATCTATTTTAGTCACAGGGTGAATTAGCGGGGACCTGACAAAGGCTGTCCCGTCCCCCCCCCCGCTGACGTGAAGCCCAGAGGTGGGGCCGGGGTCACGGGGTCAGAGGCGGATCGAGTGACACACGCACAGACGCTTCTCTCTCAGGTCCTCTCTAATTAGTTAGGCTACCTCGGCTCGGGGAGCTGGGGGAGGGGGGGGGTGAGATGGAGAGGAGAGAGGAGGGGGGGACGCGCTAGGTGGAATATTAGAAGACGGGAGCAGGTGGACAAGCAGAGAGGAGACACGTTAAAGGTCAACATACCTCCCCGTCTTAGTGAGTGTAGCACCGAGGAGTTCCGTACCTTCTTTTTGCATGTGATCACATAATAATATCGCTGTTGGGAAATTCCTGTTGAGCCTGCAGAGCGACCGGGAGACCCATGTTACTGACCAGACACTCTATATCAGTCATGGCTGTTTACTGCAGAGTGGAGGGACTGGGAGACCCATGTTACTGACCAGACACTCTATATCAGTGATGGCTGTTTACTGCAGAGTGGAGGGACTGGGAGACCCATGTTACTGACCAGACACTCTGTATCAGTGATGGCTGTTTACTGCAGAGCAGGAGGGACCGGGAGACCCATGTTACTGACCAGACACTCTGTATCAGTGATGGCTGTTTACTGCAGAGTGGAGGGACTGGGAGACCCATGTTACTAACCAGACACTCTATATCAGTGATGGCTGTTTACTGCAGAGCAGGAGGGACTGGGAGACCCATGTTACTGACCAGACACTCTATATCAGTGATGGCTGTTTACTGCAGAGCAGGAGGGACTGGGAGACCCATGTTACTGACCAGACACTCTATATCAGTGATGGCTGTTTACTGCAGAGTGGGGGGACTGGGAGACCCATGTTACTGACCAGACACTCTATATCAGTGATGGCTGTTTACTGCAGAGTGGAGGGACTGAGAGACCCATGTTACTGACCAGACACTCTATATCAGTGATGGCTGTTTACTGCAGAGTGGAGGGACTGGGAGACCCATGTTACTGACCAGACACTCTGTATCAGTGATGGCTGTTTACTGCAGAGTGGAGGGACTGGGAGACCCATGTTACTGACCAGACACTATATACCAGTGATGGCTGTTTACTGCAGAGTGGGGGGACTGGGAGACCCATGTTACTGACCAGACACTCTATATCAGTGATGGCTGTTTACTGCAGAGTGGAGGGACTGGGAGACCCATGTTACTGACCAGACACTCTATATCAGTGATGGCTGTTTACTGCAGAGTGGAGCGACTGGGAGACCCATGTTACTGACCAGACACTCTGTATCAGTGATGGCTGTTTACTGCAGAGCGGAGGGACTGGGAGACCCATGTTACTGACCAGACACTCTATATCAGTGATGGCTGTTTACTGCAGAGTGGAGGGACTGGGAGACCCATGTTACTGACCAGACACTATATCAGTGATGGCTGTTTACTGCAGAGTGGAGGGACTGGGAGACCCATGTTACTGACCAGACACTATATCAGTGATGTCTGTTTACTGCAGAGTGGAGGGACTGGGAGACCCATGTTACTGACCAGACACTCTATATCAGTGATGGCTGTTTACTGCAGAGTGGAGGGACTGGGAGACCCATGTTACTGACCAGACACTATATCAGTGATGGCTGTTTACTGCAGAGTGGAGGGACTGGGAGACCCATGTTACTGACCAGACACTCTATATCAGTGATGGCTGTTTACTGCAGAGCGGAGGGACTGGGAGACCCATGTTACTGACCAGACACTCTATATCAGTGATGGCTGTTTACTGCAGAGTGGAGGGACTGGGAGACCCAAGTTACTGACCAGACACTCTGTATCAGTGATGGCTGTTTACTGCAGAGCGGGGGGGGGGGGACTGGGAGACCCATGTTACTGACCAGACACTCTGTATTAGTGATGGCTGTTTACTGCAGAGTGGAGGGACTGGGAGACCCATGTTACTGACCAGACACTCTGTATCAGTGATGGCTGTTTACTGCAGAGTGGAGGAACTGAGAGACCCATGTTACTGACCAGACACTCTGTATCAGTGATGGCTGTTTACTGCAGAGTGGAGGGACTGGGAGACCCATGTTACTGACCAGACACTCTGTATCAGTGATGGCTGTTTACTGCAGAGTGGAGGGACTGGGAGACCCATGTTACTGACCAGACACTCTATATCAGTGATGGCTGTTTACTGCAGAGTGGAGGGACTGGGAGACCCATGTTACTGACCAGACACTCTGTATCAGTGATGGCTGTTTACTGCAGAGTGGAGGGACTGAGAGACCCATGTTACTGACCAGACACTCTGTATCAGTGATGGCTGTTTACTGCAAAGCAGGAGGGACTGGGAGACCCATGTTACTGACCAGACACTCTGTATCAGTGATGGCTGTTTACTGCAGAGTGGAGGGACTGGGAGACCCATGTTACTGACCAGACACTCTGTATCAGTGATGTCTGTTTACTGCAGAGTGGAGGGACTGAGAGACCCATGTTACTGACCAGACACTCTGGATCAGTGATGGCTGTTTACTGCAGAGTGGGGGGACTGGGAGACCCATGTTACTGACCAGACACTCTATATCAGTGATGGCTGTTTACTGCAGAGCAGGAGGGACTGAGAGACCCATGTTACTGACCAGACACTCTATATCAGTGATGTCTGTTTACTGCAGAGTGGAGGGACTGAGAGACCCATGTTACTGACCAGACACTCTATACCAGTGATGGCTGTTTACTGCAGAGTGGAGGGACTGGGAGACCCATGTTACTGACCAGACACTCTATATCAGTGATGGCTGTTTACTGCAGAGTGGAGGGACTGGGAGACCCATGTTACTGACCAGACACTCTATATCAGTGATGGCTTTAGGAGTCTAGAGCTATTGTTTTAACACGTAGACCACTTATATAAGAAAACAGCGCTTACAGCACCTTTTAGGATCATCGCCAAATATTATTACTGTTATTTTCCATAACAGTAATCCATGATCCCCTGAGGTTCTGGGGGGAAAAGCTCGATGTAGCATCCTGTCCGCCCGCGCCGTGAAGACCTCGGGTTCGTTCTGTGTACTTTGGCAAAGGTGGAGCCATCATCCCCCCCCTGTCCCCCCCCCCAGCATCATCAGCTGCACTGTCAGAACCGCTCGTGTTGTTTAAAGGGGAGCACCGGCCCTTTAAGAACTCATGCGTGTTATTCCACTGGTCTGAAGGCAGTACCAAAATATTATTCAACATGTACGAAAATATTATTCAACATGAACAAAGCCGGAGCCAAGATTCGGGTCTGTCATCGGGTGTGGCGTCTGGAGGAGCCGCTTCGTAGACAGTGATTGATTGATTGATTGATTGATTGAAAACTTTATTAACATGTTGCAGAATGGGTACAATACAGTACGGCTCAACACAATTGTTACAGTAAGGGGGTGTAAAGTACTTGAGTAATTGTACTTTGTTACAATACTTAAGTACTTTTTTGGGGGGATTTGTACTTTACTCTAGTATTATTAGGTTTGTATACTTGTACTTTTACTCAATTACATTTCAGAGAAAAAAAAACGTTTTACTCCTTACATTTAAAATGCAGACCTACAAAGTACAAAGTACAAATCTCGCAGGTCCAACTATTTTAATTAGTATATTTGTTTCTCTGGCCGAACTAACGTTAACGTTATTAATCCTGCGGGCCGCGCTTTATTTAAAAAAACAGCCAATCAAATCCCCATCAATGGAAAATGAACCCGCCCCCATACCCATGCTGATTGGTCCTTGTGCAAGACTAGAAAGCGGGGATCTTTGATTAAACACCTGCTATCAGAAGAATAGACAAGTCAGAAAGAAAGTGTTTACTTTTTAGTACATGAGTACATTTAAAAGTAGAAACTTTTTTACTTTTACTCAAGTGTGTTTTTAGCCAAATACTCTGACTTTTACATGAGTATGATTCTGACACGGTACCCCATACTTTCACTTAAGTATAATTCCTTGGTACTTTTTACACCCCTGGTGATATCGGCAGCAGCAGCGTGTGAACCAGGCTCCCTCCCTCTCTCTCTCTCTCCCTCCATCCAGGACACCGTGCCGAGTCACTCCGGCCACGCCCACCACGCCGACGCCGACGGCTCGGTGTTCGTCAACGAGGCGGCGTTCACCGGCGCCGCCCTCAACAACCGCCACCTCCGTCGCCGCGGCGGCAGCGACGACCCCAGCGCCCACAACAGCCTCAACACCCTGCTGGCCCGCTCCAGCCACAGGCAGCAGCAGCAGCCACAGGCCCCGCCCCCCAAGGCCCCCCCACTCCACCCGTGCTGCTTCTACGCGCCCGCGGGGGAGGGGGAGGGGGGGCCGGGAGAAGAAGAGCACCGCGCGCCTAGTGGTAAGACTTGACAACAACAGAGAGTTGAACCGGCAACTCGGGTTATTGTTAAGTAGATGCCGTCATCTGCAGATATTTACATTATAATGCAGATATTTACATTATATACACATTGAAAAACAAGGATTCCTTCACCTGTCTAACCCCACGGCTTTGAAGTCTGAAAGAAGACTGTGTGTTTTTCCTCAAGCCTCACAGCACATGTGTTGTTGGTGTACATTGACTTTATGAGTTCAAGTTCAAGTTCAAGTTTCTTTAATATTTGTCATACAGAAGTACAGAATACTTTTATACAAAATGCTTCTTACTGTTACGCTCCAGAGACTGTGCAAGACAAGATAAGTATGAAATAAAATAACATAGTAAAATTAGAAGTAAAAAAATGAGGTCACAGTGTTCAGTTTAGACATATGTACAATGTTCGATGCAGAATAGACGTAGTTACCATACAATATACAATACTGTGCAGTGTACTAATATACAATACTACAATACAGTGCAAGGCAGAAATGGGACGAGGTGCAATTTAGGTACAATTCACAGTAGGTGTACGAGTTGTAGTGCAAATCCTTTATCAATAAATATAAAGTGTAAAGTGTGTTTGTGTGATCTAAAGTGTGGAGAGTGGGTGCTGCAGTGTGTTGTTTGTTTGAGTGAGTGTGTGCGTGTGGGTGTGTGTGCTGTGTGCATTTGATGGTTGTTGCATAGTGTTTATTGTTCGTTTAGCAGCCTGATGCCTGGGGATAGAAGCTTCTTCTGAGGTCGTAGGTTTTCCCTCCAATGCCACTATCTAACAGCTTGTACAGCAGACCCTCGTGCCAAATTGAGTCAAATGCTTTTTGGAAGTCAACGAAACAGGAGTATACTTTGCTTTTATTTTTATTTATTTGGTTGTCGATTAGGGTGCTGAGGGTGAGAATGTGGTCTGTTGTACGGTGATTTGGTAGGAAGCCAATCTGTGATTTGCTCAAGGTATTGTTGTTTGTGAGGAAATGTATGAGTCTGTGGTTGATGATCATACAGAGGATTTTTCCAAGGTTGCTGTTGACACAGATGCCACAGTAATTGTTTGGGTCAGATTTGTCTCCCTTTTTGTGGAGCGGTGTTATGAGTCCTTGGTTCCAATTATTGGGGAAGATCCCGGAGCTAAGGACAATGTTAAGGAGTTTTATTATATAGCCAATTGGAATTTGGAGTCTGTGAATTTGATCATTTCATTTAGGATGAATGATCCGCAGGCCTTCTTGGTTTTAAGAGATTTTATTTTGTCCTGTAGTTCTTGTAGTGTAAAGTCTCTCTCTCTCTCTCTCTCTCTCTCTCTCTCTCTCTCTCTCTCTCTCTCTCTCTCTCTCTCTCTCTCTCTCTCTCTGTGTCTCTGAAAGTGCAACACATGGTATCATGAAAGATCCACAAGCTACCTGTGAGAATGTAAACACAACACTCCTCTCTCTCACGTGCACCACACACACACACACACACCACACACACACACACACACACACCTACACAACACACACACACACACACACACACACAACACACACACACACACACACACACACACACACACACACACACACGCCACACGCACGTTTCCATATCGCTATCAAGGCTGTGGCTGTTTCCCTGGCGATGCCTAGCAGTCCTTCCCACTCAGTTAATCAGTGTCTCCTGACACACAACAGCCCCCCCCCCCAGCCCGCCCCCCAGCCCCCCCCTCCTGCCAGTAGCTCACCAGGCCTCCGCTCCAACCAAGGAAAGGAAAATCAATGGTTTCTCTATCTATCGACCGGCCGCGGCGGACAACCGCGTGTGAATCACAGCTCACGGGACGACGATGGCTGCTGACTGATTGGAACATCGATCTGAAAAATCTTTACAAAACTCATTACAGCGCGACTTGTCAACACAGCGGCAAAAGAGGAAAAAAAAAAGGAGGGGGGGGGGGGCGGAATGAGAGATGCACACACATATTAATCTGTGTTTCACTGGCAAGGTGTCAAGCGCGCACACAGACACCTCGCCGTCTCTCTCAAGCGCCCGTCCCTCATCCGCTCGTCCGCGCGCCTCGCCCCCCCCCCGCCGCTCATAAAAGACGCGCTGGCAAGAGGGGTGACAGGTTGAATGCCCGTGCGGATGTGGTTTACCGCTGTACTGTTCTAAACAGAGGGGTCAGTGTTAACTATCCTAATACAGCTCCGGCGCTTTGTTTACCAACGATAACAGGCAGCGCATTCTCCCCCACATCGATCGGCTTATTAACCTTTCCTGTTATTGACCACACTCACGGGGCCCCTGTGAGATCCCGGGCACTTGTTAACAAGACGGGTGGGGGTGGGGGGTGTATACCTTGCCCCCGTTCCCCGACGGAGGGCGCATCATACCTGACATCTAACCCTCGGAGAACCTCCGTCTCCCCCCCTTCCCACAGGCGCCGCGAGGGCCCACAATGCACCTCTCCTGTCCGGCGCGAGGTGCGTTTCATCTGATGGTCGTCTGGGGGGCTTTCCCCCCTGCAGGGCCGGCTTCCCATTACCCGATAGTTCCCCTGCTCTCCTTATAGACCACTACACTTCCGCGTTACATTGAATCAAGGAGGAGATTGCGGGGGGGGTCAAATGAATGGATGTGGACGAGAGCCGTGATGTAAGTGGTTGCCGATACGGCTGTGGGGGTGCTAGAGACATGATCGAATAGACGTTTATGCGCCTCGCTCTCCTGAACACGGCGTGACCCATAACTAATCGATCAGAACTAAATCGGCAGAGAAAAAGCCCATTTTAAAGCACCTATTCCGCTTGGACATGCGCAGAGTGCCCATGGAGTCTGGACGACGCGAGATGACGCTCGAATGAATGTGGACTGTTCTATCAGAGGGGGAGCTTCGGTGGCCAGTGTCCTTTCAGCCGAACAGGATAATGAAAAAATGATCCCACTAAATGGCCAGACGTGTCTTATGGCGACATCTACAATTACCTCATTGAGTCTCCAGGTAGACTAATGTTTATATTTAAGTGCAGCGGTCTGTAGCCACTTACATGACCATCGAAGCTCCCCCCTCTGATGGAACAGTCCACATTCATTCGAGCGTCATCTCGCGTCGTCCAGACTCCATGGGCACTCTGCGCATGTCCAAGCGGAATAGGTGCTTTAAAATGGGCTTTTTCTCTGCCGATTTAGTTCTGATCGATTAGTTATGGGTCACGCCGTGTTCAGGAGAGCGAGGCGCATAAACGTCTAATCGATCATGTCTCTAGCACCCCCACAGCCGTATCGGCAACCACTTACATCACGGCTCTCGTCCACATTCATTCATATGCTCCCCCCGCAATCTCCTCCCTGATTTCAGAATCCCGGAAGTGTTACGGTGGTCTATAGGGAGGTGTAGTCTGACGTCACTTTGGTACCGCCCGCGAGGTCCACCCCGTATATATAGGGATTCATCGTTGGCGAAAATGGATTATCGGCTATTGTAACAATTCCGCCTCATGCACATTGGCAAGCTTTCCATTTTGCACAAAATGAGTTCCCTTCTTGGCCTTCTATCACTAACATTATTGTTTAAGCATTTTTGGTTGAAATAAAACGAGACGATTTCTTTTTTTTACGACTAATTGCGAATATTTGTTGAGCTATAGATTGTGGATGAATGGATGAACACGCACAGAAAGGTACGCCGTGCAAATGTTCATGCTTTATTTGTTTTTTAAACGAGACGATTTAGAAAATGGGCAATGGGGGAAATACATTGCGTTTTCAAGATGGTGGACCGGCCGGAAACAGCAATGACGTAACCGTGTTCGCTCCCTTTACCTGGACGCCCTCCTCTCCTTATACCTCGGTGTGCACATCGACAACAAACTAAACGGGTCAAAACACGCAGAGGCACTGTACAAGAAGGGCCAGAGACGACTCTACTTCCTCAGAAGGCTGAGATCCTTCAATGTCTGTACAAGGATGTTGAGGATATTCTATGAGTCGGTGGTGGCGGGCGCCTTCTTGTACGCTGTGACCTGCTGGGGCAGCGGACTGAGAGCAGGGGACACAAACAGGCTGGATAAGCTGGTCAGGAAGGCCAGTAGTGTGGTTGGGGTGGAGCTGGACTCCCTAGCGAGGGTGGCGGAGAGGAGGAGCCTTGCTAAGCTCCCGGCCATCAGGGAAAACACCTCCCACCCACTATACACAGACCCCTCCCACCCACTATACACAGACCCCGCCCACCCACTATACACAGACCCCTCCCACCCACTATACACAGACTTGGCTGACAGGAGGAGCATGTTCAGTGCTAGGCTCACACTACCTAAATGCAGCACTGAACGGCACAGGAAGTCCTTCATTCCAACAGCAGACTATACAATGCATCACTGTCCCTCCCCACGTCTCCTCTGTCAGTCCCTGGCCTGTAGTCTGTGTCCCTGGTGCCTGTCCCCTCCTCCCCACGTCTCCTCTGTCAGTCCCTGGCCTGTAGTCTGTGTCCCCCCTGGTGCCTGTCCCCCCCTCCCCACGTCTCCTCTGTCAGTCCCTGGCCTGCAGTCTGTGTCCCCGGTGCCTGTCCCCTCCTCCCCACGTCTCCTCTGTCAGTCCCTGGCCTGTAGTCTGTGTCCCTGGTGCCTGTCCCCTCCTCCCCACCGTCTCCTCTGTCAGTCCCTGGCCTGCAGTCTGTGTCCCTGGTGCCTGTCCCCTCCACCTCCCCACGTCTCCTCTGTCAGTCCCTGGCCTGTAGTCTGTGTCCCCGGTGCCTGTCCCCTCCTCCCCACGTCTCCTCTGTCAGTCCCTGGCCTGTAGTCTGTGTCCCCCCTGGTGCCTGTCCCCTCCTCCCCACGTCTCCTCTGTCAGTCCCTGGCCTGTAGTCTGTGTCCCCCCTGGTGCCTGTCCCCTCCACCTCCACCGTCTCCTCTGTCAGTCCCTGGCCTGTAGTCTGTGTCCCTGGTGCCTGTCCCCTCCTCCCCACGTCTCCTCTGTCAGTCCCTGGCCTGTAGTCTGTGTCCCTGGTGCCTGTCCCCTCCTCCCCACGTCTCCTCTGTCAGTCCCTGGTCTGCAGTCTGTGTCCCCGGTGCCTGTCCCCTCCTCCCCACGTCTCCTCTGTCAGTCCCTGGCCTGTAGTCTGTGTCCCCCTGGTGCCTGTCCCCTCCTCCTCCACCGTCTCCTCTGTCAGTCCCTGGCCTGTGGCCCTGCAGTCTGTGTCCCCGGTGCCTGTCCCCTCCACCTCCACCGTCTCCTCTGTCAGTCCCTGGCCTGCAGTCTGTGTCCCTGGTGCCTGTCCCCTCCCTCCCCACGTCTCCTCTGTCAGTCCCTGGCCTGTAGTCTGTGTCCCTGGTGCCTGTCCCCCCCTCCCCACGTCTCCTCTGTCAGTCCCTGGCCTACAGTCTGTGTCCCCCCTGGTGCCTGTCCCCTCCTCCCCACCGTCTCCTCTGTCAGTCCCTGGCCTGCAGTCTGTGTCCCCTGGTGCCTGTCCCCTCCTCCCCACGTCTCCTCTGTCAGTCCCTGGCCTGCAGTCTGTGTCCCTGGTGCCTGTCCCCTCCTCCCCACGTCTCCTCTGTCAGTCCCTGGCCTGTAGTCTGTGTCCCCGGTGCCTGTCCCCTCCTCCCCACGTCTCCTCTGTCAGTCCCTGGCCTGTAGTCTGTGTCCCCCCCGGTGCCTGTCCCCTCCTCCCCACGTCTCCTCTGTCAGTCCCTGGCCTGCAGTCTGTGTCCCCGGTGCCTGTCCCCTCCTCCCCACGTCTCCTCTGTCAGTCCCTGGCCTGCAGTCTGTGTCCCTGGTGCCTGTCCCCTCCTCCCCACGTCTCCTCTGTCAGTCCCTGGCCTGCAGCGCGGGCGAACAGGGCCGACTCCCGACAAAGAGGCCTCTTCTAATTAATCACAGAGAGACACATTCCTATGGCGACACAATGAGGCGATTTATAGTCCGCGCCGTCTATTACCACCGACCGTGACAGCACACCTGCCCCGACGGCTGACGACGCCCGCGCCCCTGAGCGCACGCGCACACACACACCCCCCCCACACACACACCCCCCACACACACAACATAGATACACAAAGACACACATGCTTTTCCCAGGCACCTGTTATGCTTCAAGGCCATGGCTGTGAAACTGTCCTCAACCCCCAGAGACTGAAAATATAGCACTTTATATTATTGTATATAGAACCAGACTGACACTATAGCACTTTATATTATATTATATTTATCTATTTTTA
>NW_028169037.1:12500-97500 GCF_963971535.1 Notolepis coatsorum | reverse complement strand
ATGGCGATCAGGAATTGGAATAATCTTTTTGGATACCATCTGATCTAAGGTAAGGAATCTATTTTACCAGTCTTAGGATAATCAGACCTGTTTTCACGGAGATATAAGCTTTTCCCCTATGTTTGATATGGCTGTTTGGCTGTGCGAGCGATCAGGAAATATATCAGAGCAGATATCAGATCGCCTATATAGCGTGCATACGTACACATATACTATCGATAATCTAGCGTTTATTTGAAAACTATTCATAAATAGGCCGAAAAATTTGAACGTTTTTTGTGTATTCTAGAATATTCCGTTTATTATGGAATATTTTTATTTTCCTTGAAAACGAGGGCTTTTCAAGATGCTATAAAACGGAAATGAACCGATAAAAAAACAATCCGCTTCGACAATGTTGACTGGAAAATGAGTCATTGATAAGCAGATTAGACACATAGCCATAATTTAAAACATAGATTAGGCGATATTAACGCTAACATTGAAGTGGATGCTGGGCATTCAAGCACTAAATCGTGCGCCCCCTGCTGGGCACTGAAAGTGTTAATGGTACTCTTAATGGATATGTTATGTGGCTTCATGGGCGGAGCTTGAGACGGGTCAATTGACTAATTGACTGAGAGGGAAAAGCCCAGTAGATGCTCCACCTTCTGAGCCACCATTATGTCACCAACATCTTTATTTAATCACATTTTCGTCATTTAGCAGGTTTCACCATCAATCTTGGTATCCAAGCTGATATACTCACTGCATTAATGGAAAGAGCAACATCAGCCATGTTGTCCTAAACACAGGGGTGTAAAAAGTACCCAGAAATTATACTTAAGTGAAAGTCTGGGTACCGTCTCAATATCGTACTCAAGTAAAAGTCAGAGTATCTGGCTAAAAACACACTTAAAAAGACAAATGTTTCTACTTTTAAATGTACTTAAGTACTAAAAAGTAAAAGTAAAAACTTTTTTTCTGACTGTCTATTCTTCTGATAGCAGGTGTTTAATCAAAGATCCTCGCTTTCTAGTCTTGCACAATCAGCATGGGTATGGGGGCGGGTACATTTTTATTTGATGGGGATTTGATTGGCTGTTTTTAAATAAAGTGCGGCCGCAGGATTAATAACATTAACGTTAGTTTGGCCAGAGAAACAAATATACTAATTAAAATGTATGGACCTGCGATAATAGGGCTGCATTTTAAATGTAAGGAGTAAAAAGTATGTTTTTTTTTCTGAAATGTAATGTACAAGTATACAAACCTAATAATACTCAAGTAAAGTACAAATCCCCCAAAACAGTACTTAAGTATTGTAACAAAGTACAATTACTCAAGTACTTTACACCCCTGAGCACCACTAGTGCAGTGACATGTTAATAATGAAATAATCCATAGGATTAGTAGATGATTCCTCAGTTATTTTTTTTGTCCACTTTTTCTCCCCATTTTCTATTTTTCTCCCATCCCAATTTCGTATATCCAATTCTTCCCTCCCCTGTCTTGAACGTTGCTAGACTATGCCTCCCACTGGTCGGCTGTAGTGAGGCAGAAGCCTTGCATCACGTGTCCCCTCCGGTACACGAGGAGGCAGCCTGTCGCATCTTTTCACCGCAGCAGCTCGAACTCTCAGTGGCGAGGAGTAACGCGTGGGAGGCTCACGCTGCCACCGTCACTTCCTGCTTCCGTCGCACCGGCGTCACCAAACCGACCTGTAGGAGTCGCTGTCCACAACGTCAAATCCCCACCCACCGGCTTTCCCACCCTCTAACACTTGCCAATTGTGTTAGTATGAACGACCGGCCAGCCGGTAGTAACGCAGAGAGCTGGGCTCGAACCCAGCGTCTCCTGCGTTAGAGGCGAGCGCCTTGCCCACTGCGCCAATCAGCCGCCTATGATTACCCAGTTCTTGATTTGTTTTATTATTCTTATGTGTACGTGCTGGTACATGTCATCTTCATACCGGTTTAAATAAGCAAGTTGATATTTCCCATCTTAGCTGAGCGTTTTTGTAGAAAAAGGAATTATAGGCCTGTCCCATAATATTCAGTTCAGTGATATTCAGTGATCGAAGCAAATAAAAGCCCAGGCTGTTAATTGAAGTTTTACGGTATAGACAGCGATTTCAATATGTTCTCTACACAACATAATAGTCTTTGTAATACGATGAACCCTTTCACTACCACACTACCAAATGGTTAACCCTTTTCACTGCGACAATACAGAAGGTTAACCCTTTCACTGCCACACGACAAATGGTTAACCCTTTCACAACCACACTACATAAGGTTAACCCTTTCACTAACCACACTACAGACGGTTAACCTTTCACTACCACACTACAGACGGTTAACCCTTTCACAGCCACACTATAGAAGGTTAACCCTTCACTGCGACAATACAGAAGGTTAACCCTTTCACTACCACATTACAGACGGTTAACCCTTTCACAACCACACTACAGACGGTTAACCTTTCACTACCACACTACAGACGGTTAACCCGTCTATAGTGTTGTAGTGAAAGGGTTGACCTTCTGTAGTGTGGTAGTGAAAGGGTTAATCCCGTCACATAATCTGTTACTTCTCCAACCCTGATGATTGCACAGGTGATCTGGGGTTAGAGGATCATTCCTCTGACATTATCCCCCGCTGGCACTTAACACTAGAACAATAATTCGTGTGACCCTGTTGACGCTGTCGTACTTAACGCTAAGATATTGCACTTTCAAGTAGAGCATTTTTACATACTGGCAACGATCTCTCGCGGGCATTGTTTTGCGGGGTTAAAGAGGGCCCCCATGGCAACGCTTCAGTTGACTCCAGTGTTGTAGCACTCGAGGACTCGGACTTGTAAATTATTATTATAATTTTTTTTTGTAATAGGCCCTAATCGTTTGGCATAAGATATTGATGCATTTGTTTGTAAATAAATTGGAAGTAAATAAACTCCAATAAAAATGATGACCGCTGTGTCATTTATGTTTAATGTAGACCTTTTCTTATTTGTATGTCAGCTCTTTGACGGCCAGAGTGGAGGTGACTCAACCTTGATGACTTGGACTCGGACTTGGGTAACGGCGACTCGACTCGGGCTCTTCTTTGGTGACTCGGACTCGAACACTGGGGACTCGAGACTCGCCCCGGACTCGATATTTTGTGACTCACTCGACTACAACGCTGGTTGACTCTAGTTGCTCTTCTGCAACCACCGCTAAACGTTATTCAAACGTAACGTTGTAAAGAGGAACACCTGCTTCTAACGCTGCAGTGACTCGGTCTCGCCAGGAGAGGCACTCTGGCTACGGTCTGATTTCTGACGTCAATATGCCATTCTAGATCCATGTGCTTGTGTAAGTCCATGTGTATATTTCAGTGCCTTACTTTATTTATTACAAATGAGTTTTATATTGTTGTTTTACAGTTGCTTTCTGATGTAAATAGAACCGCTGCATCTTTGTGTTTTTGTGTTCTTTGTTCTTATGCATTAAAAACATGACCATACTGATGGAATGATGTGTGATCTAACTGGGATCGCTATCGTGTGTGTTTCCTGCCCTAATATACCTCACACGCGCTCATGCGTTTATAATTTTACAACATGCGCCTCACATTCACACATTCACTCATCACACATTCACACACCGACGGCGGAGCAAATGACATGTCGTCAGCTTGTGACTGCAACTTGTTCCTGTTCGCGGACGACTCAGCCCTGTTGGTCTCGGACAAGAACAAGTTACAGGTTGAAAAAGCCCTCGGCTCTGAACTCTGAACAGAATCTGCACCTGTCTATCTATCTAGGTCGTCCTCGGACGGGCCCTCCATCGGTGCTTCCAGTCATCCCGATCCTCCATGCATCTGGCAAGCTCGCCGGTGCTTTCTGTTCCCGCATCTCTCCTGAGTACGTCCACGTAGGTTAATGTGGGACGTCCTCGTGATCGATGCCCGTGTGTTGGTTCCCACAGCACAAGTTTGCTGGTTGCTGGTTTGTTGGTGCTGCATGTGGGGTTATTGTCAGGGGTGTAAAGTACTTGAGTAATTGTACCTTGTTAAAACCCTTGGGAGTCCAAGGGCCTGTTTGAACCCGTCGGCGGAGAACAAAAGGATTTATAATTTCTCCCAAATGCTCAAAAAGTACCTCTTTTGACATTTGACATTTTCGAGTGCTTTGAGATGATATATATATATATATATATGTCTCCTTACTTGCTAAACTTAATACGACTTGTAAATATGTTTAATTCTTGCTAAATTGTATAGTTCTAAATTATCCCCGTATTCATGGATACTACAATGCGTCACGTACATGCACGCGCGCACACGCAAATCACTGAGTGATACCAATATGCATATCATTCAAAGCGAGAGGGGGGAGGGATAGTTTGTTTCTCACATTGGCTGTCTGTCGCTGAACTCACTGCTCTCTCGACTCGCGATGCTATCTCGGGCCTGGGGCTGCATATTTCTCCAACAAATCATATACCGTTTATAAGATCTATTTTCTGGTATTCCAAGTTGACTATATCTATATAATAATCGAATATAATAATAATAACTCACTGGGGGGGAACTGTACATTGGAGGTGGTTGGGTGGGTGGGGGGGGAACTGTACAACTGTACAATCAAAACTGTAAATAAATACTGTAAATAAGTTTGAATGTTGATAACTGATGTGGTGATATTGACCTTGAATTCCATAATTAAAATGTGTGAATAATTAGGAAACCATAACATTATGCCTTGTATACTGTTTAGCAGCAGAGTGGGCTGCAGGGCTAAATGAGGAACGATTCTAGAGACAGTTGCATCAGATAACAGCAGGGAGTTATTTCAACCCCCACTAGAACAAAGAAACTGAAAAGTCACACCCAAATGGTAGCAGATGTCTGCACTGACAGTAGAGACCAGATAGCTGGCTCTGATAAGTATAAGACAGAGCTAAAAGATCATTAATCAATAAAGACATGGTTCAAAGCTAAATGAAAAAGCATGATACTTGATTGGCTTTGATTGGATAAAGAACCCAATAAAAACATCTATATAGATATTTAGAATTAAGAATCCTGGTATATGTATCACAGTTATATTACAGAGTTTCAGTCTGGTGAATAAAGGTTGGTGTGGTCTCATATGATGTCTGGTATCAGTCTAGATAGCACTGACTGTACTTGGGTGATATTAGACATCTATAACCATATAGAAGGAATGTTAAAGTGATATATTCATTCAGAGGAGATTTGAGCAGCCAAGGAGGGGGGCCATCAAAAGCGCCCTCCTCTGTACTCATCAAAGGAACCACACCGACGGGGGGGGCCATCGGCGGCCCCCTCTGTTTACTGAGTCAAGACCCACACAGGAGATCGAGGAGGTGGGGGCAGCCAGCCCCCACAGAGGAAACCAGGGGGAGGGGCGGACCGCCCTTCCAGAAGAACCAATCGGATTGGACCAAACGTATTAGTAACATGTGCTATTATTGGTGGGAAAATATAGTACTTAAGAGCAAAACATAGTGTTATTCAGGAGCCCAGACCCCACCCCAGGTCTGTGGCTCCCCCGCTCCCCACCCAGAGAAATGCTGTTGGCTGATGTTCATGTAAGTAAGCTGGATGGACCCACTATGTTTGGTTAGAATAGAATGTAACTTATCTTAGAAACCAGGCTTACTTATATGAAAAGGGGGCTTACAGTAGATTCTCTATTTTCATTTATGTTAACAATGACTGTTGTATGTACCTACATGTTGGGGTTTTGAGATGCAAACCTTGTTGATCCATTGTACAAAACAGACATGATTAATGTATTCTGATAATCCTTGTATGTGAAAAGCAACCTTTTTATTCACTCCTGGCCGCCGAGACAAATAAATCCAGGAGTTTGAATTCGAACTCTCTTGTCTGGACTGCACTTTTATTCCTTGCTGGCTATATTGGAAGTCAGATGAAGAGACCAAATTCTATCACTTATGATCCTTTTTCCTCCTTCCAGTTAGCGACCTCCTTGTACTGTACAATAACCTTAGATTATTGTTAGGATTCTACTACACTGATAACATGTTGTTCAATGTTTTTTTTGTTCAACATATGCATACAGTATACATGGAGTACATATAAATAAATCCATGGTTAAAAGCAACAGTTTCTTTCCCTGAATTCTGAGTTTATTTGATAGCGATATATTGATGTATTGAAATACCTTACCCCAGAAATCTTACATAAAAATGTTATGATAGAGTATAAAAATATGCTCACCATATGCATACAGTATACATGGAGTGAGTAGTGAGGTCATATAAAATGATTCTGTAGTGGGAGCATTCTTTGATAGCGATATATATGTATTAACAATTAGATTAAATTCTACTACTCTGCTGAATTCTGCTGCCAGCGCTCCTGTGCTTGCGCACGCATGCGCATGACCCACAATCGTTCACTCTACAATATTCGGCCACCTTGCTGACGAACGTCTTGTTGAGTCTTGTTGATATATCTTAAACAATATCATCCTAATGTATTTGTAGATGATAAAATGTCGGTACACCTGTTGGAATTCGGAGTGAACTATAGGGTGACGTCGCTCACCCAGCTGTCCAAAGATATAGGCGATTTGCGCTACGGCAACAGTTCTCAATGTGGAATGTTCACAATGTGTTCACAATGTGGAATGCCCTACCCAAAGCTGTAAAGGAATGTGAATCCCTGCCCACATTCAAAACCGCTCTTAACACTTTGAGCGCCACGCCTGGTTTTCCTTTTTACCGGCTGAATGCCACCATCGGCGCCAATGTTAACATTAATATCGCCTAATCTATGTTTTAAATTATGTGTGTCTAATCTGCCCATCGCATTATCAAAGACTATTTTCCAGTCAGTGCTGTCAAGGCAGATTGTTTTTTTATCGCGTCGTTTCCGTTTCAGAGCAGTTAGAAAAGCCCCCGTTTTGATATAAAAAACAGCCCATTCTGGAGCATTCTATGAAAATCGTCTTTTAGTGGAATATTCCACAACGTTGATATTCGTCGGCCTTTTTATGAATCGTTTTCAAATAAATGCTAGATGATCAATATTATACGTGCACGCAAGCACATTACGGCCGCGCGCGGATAATCGCCTCGTTGATTTCCTCTCTGACTTTTACAGTGAAACCGAAAGAAGACATTTCACAAAACAGCCTATATCTTCATCAAACTTACTCTGATTATCCTAACACTGATAACATAGAGTCCTTACCTGACATCAGATGGTATCCAACTGGTATATTCCAATTCCTGATCACCATTCGAAAAAATCGATACGTGTATGGATCCAACGCGATACTGTAGAACTCCATGATCAGCGGGGATCTGAGGTTCCAGAATGAACTGTGGTAACCCCGGCTGGATCAGTGGACTGGAAAATGTGGAGTACCGGATTTTTTCCCCCATTCATTTTCATTGAGTCCATTCCAAAATCACTTATGTCATCTGGGAGACGACAGGGGGCGCTTTTTTCCACAGTGATCGCCGGCGCCGCTCGGCTATACTCGGGTAGGCTCGGGTGATGCAATAATTTTTCAGATTGCTAAAAAAAAAAAATAATAATAGTTCCGAGAAATCTCGTGAGTGGCTTTCAACCACCTATAAAAAAACACGAGAAATCTCGTGAGTGGCACGGAAAGAGTTAAAGAGCACCTACGGGAGGCTGCAATTCGAAACTGGCCACCGTAAATGCCCAAAACCCCCACCACCTCCTAATAGACAGTCTCCTCCCCACCGCATGTATATATTCCCTCCCCGCCGTATGTATATTTCTCTCCCACCCACCCACCCCCTCCTAATGTACAGTCCCCTCCCCATCATATGTATATACTGTCAGGATCTAGGGGTAACAGTACTGTATATTTGAATACCGTTTATGTCACAAATGTATCCGTACTAAATACCTATATGTCCCTATGCCATAAATGTCATGTATGTTGTGTATGTCATAAATGTCTATATGAATTGAAAATGGGGGACCCTGATGGAAACAAGACAAACGTCTTTCTCAGGTCTGCATCCCCTTAACAATTGTATGTATTGAGCCGTACTGTATTGTACCCATTCTGCAATCTGTTAAATAAAGTTTTCATTCATTCATTCATCACTCAGCAGAGTAGTAGAATTTCGCAGCACTGACGTCACCCTATAGTTCACCGGCAGCAGTTCTCAGCAGAGTAGTAGAATTTCGCAGACGCGTCTAGCGAGTCGCGCTACGGCAGCAGTTTTCGAGGAAGTAGTAGAATTTCGCAGAACACCGGCACTTAGCACCTAGACTTTGCATAATAATAGGATGAATGAATGAATGAATGACCTTTATTTATATAGCACCCTTCACAGCACGAATGCACAGGGTGCTTTACACTACAGGTTAATATAAAAACACAATAAAAACAAAATCAGAAATAAATGACAATAGACAAACAGCAGTTAAAAACAGTGAAACCAGATAGAAAAAGTAGAATAAAAGAATTTGGATAAAATCATGAGTCACTAATTAAAACAACACTATAGAACAGTGAGGACAAGAAAAAGGCGCCTATGTGTGATCAAAAGCCTGCCTGAACAAATGTGTTTTTAGTTGTTTTTTAAAAGAGTTCTCAGAGGGGGCAGTTCGCAGGTCCAGGGGGAGAGCGTTCCAGAGCCTTGGTGCTGTCACCTCAAAGGCTCGATCACCCCTTGTTTTTAGCCTGGTCCTGGGGATCACTAGGAGGTGCTGATCGGCAGATCTGAGTGAGCGGGTGTTGGTGTAGGGATGGATGAGTTCCGTGATGTAGATAGGGGCCTGACCGTGAAGTGCTCTGAAAGTGAAAGTGAGGACTTTGAAGTGAATTCTATAGTGTACCGGGAGCCAGTGCAGGGATACCAAAATGGGAGTGATGTGACATGATTTTTTTGACCTTGTGAGTAGCCTGGCTGCAGCATTTTGGACCATTTGTAGTTTGATGGATGCGCGCACTTCGGCCTCAGTGACGAAGCCCAAACGTCGTTTGACCGCGCATGCCCAGCACTGCACCCCTGCCGACGGAACGTTATGAATTAAAAGTTTACTTTATAAACGTATAAACTCCCCTCACTTTGAGTCGTGACTCTCATTATTAGTAAATTGACGGCGATGAATACTTAGTCCCGGTTGATCACACTAATACCCCCATTCAGCCCTAATTGTTCCCTGCTGTACATATTTATAGGGTACTTCAGGACCCATACAATACAGGACCCACATCACAGCACAGTAAACATAACATGATATTACACATTCCATGTCCACAGTAATAAATAAATCAATCATAGACATAGTATTATACTATATGACAAACCAGAAGAGTCCACATGTGATACCAAGTTAACAAATAATTTATTGAATCCTATCTAAACAAACAATAATCGAATTTAAACAACAAATGTGTATATCAGAATTGACAAAGGATCCCAAAGTTGGTGTTGCTTGGTGGCTGATACAACCTGTCCTGGGAGATGGGGAAAGCAGACAGAGGGGTTAGACAGGGGAAACATATATAATGGTGCTGCAGGCAGCTCTCTGCACTGCACAGGTGCTTCAAATTGGGGTAACGACCTACCCACTCTACCATGCTCTTTGAGTCAGAAGACTCCCCATTTGCAGGTAAAGTGGGGGTCGTCACACCCTCCCCCTAAAGAAAAGGGTTCTACCCTATTAACAAATTACATTTTACAAACAAGCTAATTCCATCCACAACAAAGTAACCATAATATTTTAATACAGAGTTGTTCTAACTTCAAATCACAAATTGTTTAACCCTTTCATCCATTCCCCTCACCATCCTGCCTCCGCAACATAGGGCCCTAGGAAGCAATTTAAGAGAGCAGGAGACAGTAGGGATTGGGGAACAGACCAGACAGGCAAAACAAGGTGCATATTAGATGAGCACATACAAATACAAAATACAAATGTCTACCATCCAAAACATTTGCCAAAAAGGGATATTTTTATCTACAGAGCTAAATGGTGTTTCCAACCAAATTATCAAGCATACCCCACATAGGTTAAGGGTTTAGGCCTCTTTGTGCATGATCAAAATTAGCCCTAGGCTTATAATCCAACAGTCAAAGAATTAAGGCCAACATGTAAAGGGATAATACACCACACAATGAAACACCATCAAATCAAACAAAGCAACACAATTTCAGACACAAATCATCTCCAACACCCCTGCTGACCGGTCACCCTTTCCCCTCACCCTCCTGCCTCCGCTCTCTGCAACATAAGAAGCTAATTAAGAGAGCAAGAGACAGAAGGGATTGGGGAACAAACGAGATGAGAAGAACAGAGAATGTTAAAAGATGATCTGCACTTCAAACCAATGGAGTCAACCCTATAATTTAAATGGTCAACCACGCCCAGACGCATGTCATCAGGTGCTGGAAAGTTGCGGGCACAACAACATCATCCATCTCAGCACAATGACCATAAAGAGATTTTTTTCCTTCCCTCTCTTTCCAGTTCTCTTTTTTTCTCTCTTTTTTCCGTTTTCATTTTCTCCTTCCCAACCATCTCACTCTGAATCGTCTCCTCATGAACAGCATTGGGACCACCAACTTTTTGACCAAACCTCAGGTCATTAGGGCTAAACCCTGTGATCTCCTGGGCGACCTCTCTGGAGGCCAGTAGGAGCCATGGCAGTCCCTTCTCAGGAACGGATACTGGAGAAGTGGAACAGAGAGAAACATTATTGTATTCCCCATTACCCCCCCCCCCCCCCCCCCATTTAGATGGGAAAAAGTTGGTGGGCGGTAGGAGGTTCATTGCTTTCTTGCCAACAACATTTGTCTCACTTATTCTTTCAAGTGGCACAGCGTTAACTAATAGCTCTTGTAAAGCCGGATCAATATCCCGCTCTTTAACCGAATCAGTCTGCGCCACGGACTGTAACGGGTCAGGCAGAATCAAACTAACATGAACAGCCTCAACATCCGCGCCCTGGGTAGCACCCTGCGCATCACACGTTGCTGTCATTTCCTGTGTCACTGCACAGGCTGGATGCTCAATGGCAACATCTGATATGTCGTCTAACATAGGACTAGGAGAGTCTTGGGTGACTACATTTGGGAGAGGCCCCTCGGCCCACACCCCGGCCAGATCGTTCCCCGGGATGATGTCCACACCATCAACAGGCAACCCTGCGTGCACACCTCCTTGCACACTCCTCACCACTTCCCAAACCTGAAATGAGAGAAATGTTACGCACAGGAACAGGGAACACAGAAAACGTTGGACGAGGAGAAACAAATTAATCTAGCTCCCTATGCTGCAGATCTATTTTGGCAAGCTCAGCCTTTTGCTTACTCTCCTCTCGCTCTTCTAAAGCCAACTCTTGCCTGTGCTTTGCCTCTTCTAAAGCCAACTCTTGTCTCTGCAAAGCCAACTGTCGTTTCAGAAGATCTCTGTTGCTCAAAACTGAGTGCCATAGTGCACTATTGGCCTAAACAAAGTGTGCCACACTCAAACAAAGTGCCATACGTCACTGTTGGCCTACAAACAAACAAAACCTATGCTGGGACAATGAAGCGTGAATACCAAGACAAAAAAACGGTCTGATCAAATGAACCCCCCCCCTGACTACCTAACTAACTACCTCAATCTTCATGCTACTACTTGCAGGGGGTACTTATGCACTGAAAACTCTCTGGGCAGAAGAAGTACCTGTTATACAGTCACTCCTCTGTGCCAGAGACGTGCTCCCGAGAGGACACAAGCGCCAACACCAGTGCCTGTCTCTACCCACGTTTGTAGCTGCCTAAAGGTCACACCAAGACAAGTCCCCCTATTGGGAACCTGCCATCTTTGCCTACCTGGGGATTAACACTTTGATTGCCCAACCTGAGTTTTCTCGGGTTTACCCCCCGCAGGTTGAATGCCCACTCACGAGAATTCTCGTATTTTCTCTCTTTTTTTTTGTTAGCGATCTGAAATCATATTTCATCAACCTAGTCTACCGTTGGAAATTCAGCCACTCCAGGCGCTCAGATGTGAAAAAAGCGCCCCCTATCGTCTCCCAGATGGTAATTCACCCTTTTGGATTGAACTCAATGAAAATGAATTAGAAAAAAAATCCCGGACTCCACATTTTACTTCTCACTCACGCAGCCGGGGTCGATCAGCTCCACTCTGGAGCCTCAGAGCAGCGGGGATTATGTGTTTTTACAGTATACACGGTGGATCAATAAAATGATCGATTTTTTCGAATGGCGATCAGGAATTGGAATAATCCATTTGGATACCATCTGATCTCAGGTAAGGAATCTATGTTACCAGTCTTAGGATAATCAGACTCGTTTTCACGGAGATATAAGCATTTATGTGATTATGTGATATGGCTGATTGACTGTGCGATCGGTCAGGAAATAGGAGAATCAATTTTCAGCTTGCGGCCAGAGCGTGCATGCGTACAGATATACTATCGATAATCTAGCGTTTATTTGAAAACGATTCATAAATAGGCCGAAAAATGACAACGTTCTAGAATATTCCAGTAAAGGGCGATTATCATGGAATGTCTTATTTTTTCCGTGAAAACGAGTGGTTTTCAAAATGCCAGAAAACGGAAATGAAGCGATAAAAAAACAATCTGCTACGACAATGTTGACTGGAAAATGAGTCTTTGATAAGCGACTGGCAGATTAGACACATAGCCATAATTTAAAACATAGATTAGGCGATATTAACGTTAACATTGAAGTGGTGCTGGGCATTCAAGGAGGTAAAAAGGAATTAAGCTTGGGCTATGAAAGTGTTAACCCTTTAATCGCCAAGGACGTGTTAAGACGTCATTCCTCGTCATGCGCAATCTGCCAATGACGTTTTACAGTGTCTTTGAGATCAATATTTAAAAAATCTGTCATGGCAATCATATTTCACTCACGGAGACTTGAGATCTCCTGTAGATCTCCTCTCAACTCTCCAACGGTTCAAGACCGCCATCTGGTGGCCGATCGGCGAATCGCCAAAACCGGAAGTGACACGCCAAAAGTGGTGCTCGCCCATATTTCGTCCGGGCACTCGCTATCGCTAGCGGGACTCCATCTTGATACACTGGACATCGATCGGTTGCAAATAACTCGATAAACAACATGATTTGGACACATATAGTATTATACAACCTGGAAATGGATCGCATATATCAACATCCCATAACAGCGATCTTTCTGCTCCACGCTGATCACCCAACGGTCAGAGGAAGCCGCGGTGAGTTTCAGCGTGTTTGATTATTATTTTCGATATAAACTGCTATGATCAATATATGACCCATACTACATGAATCATTTAACGTCGGCCACAGACTTATAAACCCCCCCCCCCCTCCGGTCACCAGCAGATGATGAGGCATGACGTGTAGGACCTTGTACAATTGAAATTTTTTATCTGACGTCAATAGCTATCAAACGGCATTTGATCATCTAATATGCATAAATGGCTATATCTCACGTTCTAGGAATTACTCCAGAAAACGATAAAAACATATTTATACTCTAGACCAGTGGTTCCCAAACTGTGGTGTGCGCACCCCTTGTGGTGCGCAAGCGCCCTCTAGGTGGTGCGTGACATGAAAAGGCTAATGGTGGTAAATAAAAAAAAATAATTACAATCAAATTTAATAAAAATCTTAGTCAAACCTTTAGTATTATGGATATTAAACATGCTGGCAGAGTACATGCATCCATGTTGTCGTGAACATTTTAATTAAATAAAGAAATTCCCTATCCATAGTCGCCGTTGGAAGAGATAAAATAAAAAATTAAATCTGTGCACGGAGACCAGCAACAATTTCTTCTAACAGAAACCCATTGGGGGGTGCGTCAGCTAGGTCGGGAGGTGACAGGGGGTGCACGGCCAAAAAAGTTTGGGAACCGCTGCTCTAGACAGTATTTCTATATGAATGTGTGAATGTAGAACGTTGCTACATCCTAAACGATAGATACTTGATGTTGAATGGGCCATAGTAATGTCAATTTAGCAATTCAATTTAAAAAGTTATAGCCCTGCAAAGAAGGGGAACATCTCCATAGACAAATAGAGCGGGCAGAGGACGGTATAAGATCAGAATAACCCCTGGCAGATAAAGGGTTAATGGTTTCCCAAAACACACAGACTGTCATTAACACATTGGGCGCCATGCATTGTACCCATCATTGGGTCCAGTCTGCCACCACTGTAAGCCTATGGAGATGTTTACCTTCTTTGCAGTGCTATAACTATTTAAATATTATAGCTATATCGACATTACTATGGCCCATTCAACATCGGGTATCTATCGTTCCGGATGTGGGAACGTTATATTTTTTCATTCATACATTGTTGTGTTAATACCGTCGAGAATATAAGTATGTTTAAGGTTTTCTGCTGTAATTCCAAAAACGCGAGTTATAGGCCCTGAAGCATATGATAGATTATTGATGCGTTTCTTTCCTATACATGCTATATTAAAAAATTCAAATGTATATGATCGGTATACATTATGCTTCATCATGCGTGAAGGAAAGGGGGGGATCGTTTATAATTCCTTGATCGTCAGTAACGGCTTTATTTAGTATGGGTTGATATGTTGAACAGATGGATTGCCGTGAAATGAATAAACAATCGGGCTGAAAATAACGTTATATTCCTCTTACCGTTCGCAGATGAGACTGGAGGAAAAATATTCCCATTATTTGACGTTGAACTGCTAGATCCATTTCCCGTTTGTATGCCGCAATAAACGCCGAAATCATATAGATTATTGCATTTCGAAAGCGATCCGATGCACTCGAGTGTTTGTCTGAACCCACGTAACAAGATATTACTGCCGGAGGGATTTCCTCGATGCACCAGCGCCACTTCCGGTTTGGCGTGGAGTGTAACTCGCCCGATCATCCACCAGGCGGCGGTATTGAGGCGTTGCAATAT
Organism: Notolepis coatsorum; assembly: GCF_963971535.1. NCBI lineage: Eukaryota > Metazoa > Chordata > Actinopteri > Aulopiformes > Paralepididae > Notolepis > Notolepis coatsorum. Next base: position 82,573 of record NW_028169037.1, on the reverse strand, counting down.
CAGACAGGGTGCAGCTGCAGTCCCGCAGGGAGGCTGGATGAATTATGAATGCCATGGCGAAAAAATTAAATATTGATCGCAACAATGAATTATCACGTTGTTGGCATTCAACGCATGGCGGGCAATAACGAATAATCACGTTGTTGGCGTCCAATGTGTTAACACTTTGAATGCCACTCACAGCTTTTCTCTGGTTATTACCCCCCGGGTTGAATGCCCACCTCACGAGAATATTCGTTTTATTCGTTTTCTTTTTTAATTAGCGATCTGAAATCATTAGCCCATTCTCTGCCACCACTTTGACCATCCTAAACCATCCTCTGCCAGCGCTATTTGTCTATGGAGATGTTCACCTTCTTTGCAGGGCTATAACTTTTTAAATTGTATTGCTAAATTGACATTACTATGGCCCATTCAACATCAATTATCTATCGTTCAGGATGTAGGAACGTTTTACTTTTTCATTCACACATTCTTACTAAAATACCGTCTAGAGTATAAATGTTTTTATCGTTTTCTGCTGTATTTCATAGAACGTGAGATATAGCCATAAATGCATATATTAGATGATCAAATGCAGTTTAATACCGATCAACGTTATATTAAAAATTTCAACTGTACATGGTCCTAAACATCATGACTGGTCATCTGCGGGTGATCGGAGGGGGGGGGGGGGTCGTTTATAATTCAATGACCGACGTTAAATGATTCATGTAGTATGGGTGATATATTGATCACAGTTTGTATCGAAAATGGTAAAGAAAAACGCTGAAACTCACGTCAGTCTCCTCTTACCGTTGGGCGATCACACTGGAGCAAAAAGATTGCTATTATGGGATGTTGATCGATGCGATCCATTTCCGGTTTGTATATTACTAATACACGTCCAAAACATGTTGATTATTGAGTTATGGCAAAGATTCATATCGACGGTGTCTGTATTGAGTCCTGGGACGCTAAGCGAGTGGCCGGAAGAAAATAGCGGACGGACCAAGCACTTCCGGCCACTTCCGGTTTGGCAACTCGTCGATCGGCCACGAGGTGGCGGTATTGAAGCGTTGCAGAGTTGTGATGGCCCAGACAGCATCACCCAAGACTCCGTGAGTGACATATGAATACCATGACGAAAATATGAAATATTGATCTCAAAGACGCCTTACGGCGTCATTGGCAGATTACGCATGGCGAAGAATGACGTGTTAACACGTCATCGGCGGAGAAAGGGTTAAAAACGAAAAACAGGCTTCGGGGACAGCCTTCAAACATATTATTTATATTATTCAAATGGACCTCAAACATGTTCCATTGTGATGTCACAGTATGATGTCATAATAGGACATTCTAGTACATTTGTGATGTCACAGTATGATGTCATAATAGAACATTCTAGAACATTTGTGATGCCACAGTATAATATATATAATTGTATGACAGTGAAGTTATTGAATCTTTTTGTAGTGTCTCTTTTTGGTGTTGCACTGTTTAGACGGTCCCTGACAGCGCACTTGCCTCACAGCCGACTGCACATTAGAGATCAATACTACAGCTCCGAGGACGCCTCGTTTATGTGAAAATAAGGTTGTAGCTCATTGTCTACCTTACCACGATAGGAAAGAGGTGTCCTTTGTGTTTTAAAAACATTTCGCTTGAGAATTATTGACAGCGGAAATTCGAATCTGTGAATATCTTTCTAACTTTACCTAAGTCTCCCGATTGCGATACAATAAAGCGAATCTTCATCACAAATCATATTCTCAAAATAATCTGACGGGCAGATATTATTGCTGGTGGACCTATTTCGGCCTGCGAGCCGCCTATTGCCGACCACTGAACTAGGATATCTGTATAATGTGCGTTTAGACAACACTATTTGGGACAGACCACACAGGCTATTACTTCACATAAAATATCATGTCTAAATGAAATGCACAAAACAAAAAATGTATGTATCATAACGTTACCCTGGTATAGATCTGTATGCATGTATTTATGTATTTATTCATAACGTTATACATATTCGTTAACGTTAGGTCGTGCATGGCTTTTACATTGAAAAACGTACTTGTCACGTGGTTCCGTTCTCCATTCTTCACATCAAAAACTAAAAACGAACTATCAAAACGTACACGGACCAAAATCGGCCCATTATTTACTTTTCATTTGATTCTGACACCAAAATACGAAAACAGCTCTGTATTTCAGTTTCCCCCCGATTTTGGTTTCAAACGGAAATAGGAAAACACGTCGTATTTCCGTTTTTGAAACGAAAAACGAACGATCAAAACGTACACGGACCGGAGAGGTATAAGGGGGTGCTGTTCAGCAGCGTCAGCTCCGGTTACAGAGGGACCCATAAACGGGAGGCATGGGCCCAAATCACGGGAGAGGTGAACGCCGTGTCTGGCGAGGGGCGTATAGCCACCGATGTTAAAAAGAAGTGGGTCGACTTAAAGTCATTCGCCAAACACCGGATCGCGAAGCACAGGAGAGACATGCTGGCAACTGGAGGAGGACCAGCAGGCCCGGCCCTCTCCGAATTGGACCTGCGCGTCCAGGCCATAATAGGCAGCACGACGGTCGTGGGTGTAGACGGTGCCGACAGGAATGAGACGACGCGCGGGGCTTGGCACGTCTCCTCTTCTCAGCAGCCAGCATGTCTCCCCCGTTGCCCGTCCCCGATACCGACACGGGCGGTAGGCGTCCCTCCCACAATGTACAGGTGCATCCCAATAAATTAGAACAGGGAATATATTGATTGCCTCCATGCACAGTAAATCTTGCAGTGTCAAATGAAGCGAGTGTTACCACTTTACTCTATTTAGAGTTAATTTAACATTAATTGTAGTTGGGAACAAATACACTCGGGAATAGTGTTAATCTGACACTGCAAGATCTACTATGTGCCACGCCACATTTGATTCATGCAAATCAAGTATTGAGCTGCACCTGTATAATATCAAATTGAAACATGTGTAATCAGTGCGTCAAGCCCCACGTTAATCACAATTAATCACCCCAATTCATTCCCAGATGCAACCGACTCCGAGGCAAAATGGCGTCCTGGAGCGGCTTGCTGCCGGCCAGGACCGGACCGCTGCCAGCCTGGAGCAGACCGCTGCCAGCCTGGAGCGGGTCGCTGCCAGCCTGGAGCAGACCGCTGCCAGCCTGGAGCGGGTCAATGTCAGCCTGGAGCTGGCCACTGCCAGCCAGGACCGGACCGCTGCCAGCCTGGAGCAGACCGCTCATGCCAGCCTGGAGCACACCGCTGCCAGCCTGGAGCACACCGCTGCCAGCCTGGAGCTGACCGCTGCCAGCCTGGAGCTGGCCGCTACCTGCATGGAGCGGGTTGAGACCAGCATGGAGCGGGTTGCGACCAGCATGGAGCGGGTTGCGACCAGCATAGTGCGGGTTACGACCTGCATGGAGCGGGTTCTGACCAGCATAGTGGGGGTTACGACCAGCATGGAGCGGGTTGAGACCAGCATGGAGCGGGTTGAGACCAGCATGGAGCGGGTTGATACCAGCATGGAGCGGGTTGAGACCAGCATGAGGCGGGTTCTGACCAGCATAGAGCGGGTTGCGGCAAGCATGGAGCGGGTTGATACCAGCATGGAGCGGGTTGATACCAGCATGGAGCAGGTTGATACCAGCATGGAGCGGGTTGATACCAGCATGGAGCGGGTTGATACCAGCATGGAGCAGGTTGATACCAGCATGGAGCGGGTTAATACCAGCATGGAGCGGGTTGAGACCAGCATAGAGCGGGTTGCGAACAACATGGTGCCGCATCTGACCAGCATGGAGCGGGTTGATACCAGCATGGAGCGGGTTGAGACCAGCATGGAGCGGGTTGATACCAGCATGGTGCCGGTTCTGACCATCATGGAGCGGGTTGCGACCAGCATGGAGCAGGTTGATACCAGCATGGATTCAGATTCAGATGACTTTATTGAGCCATTTGAGTAAAACACATTGGTAATTGTTGCAGCAATACAGTGTATGCATTCTTTCTTTTTTCACAGTAAAACAAACACCAACACAGACAAGAAACGAAAACAGTGCAGTGGGGGATTAATCAATAAATAAAATACATATATATATATATAAAGTGAAGTGTGCAGAGATCCAGTACGGACTAGTGCAGTGCAGTCAATGTCATTGTGCCAGTGGAGCGGGTTGCGGCAGCGACAGACCACCAATTAACCTCCCAATAAACCGCTGACACCCTTTGAGTATTACTGAAGTGATGTGTTTAGTTATTGGTATACATTGTAAACTGCATCGAATAATGACAGAAGCAAGTGTCACCCTTAATACAATTATTCTTCTATCATTCTTATGTGTTGTAATCTTCTCTATTCAGTGGCAATACCAACAGCTATTTCTGACCAGGCCATGCAGCTGTTGGTAGGAAGCACAGCCAGAGGAGGCAGGATCTGGCCTACTAAAATAAACTAGTTACAGTATTCACAAATATATGCTATATGAATCAATCTATTGTTCCATTTATCCATTGTAAGAATGTATAGACAACTGTGGGATATTTGTGGATATCCTGAAGAAGAATGTTCTCAGTCAACCGAGGTTTGGATAATAACAAGGTTTATTAACCAAACAGATAGAAATATATATAGTACATAGAGAGAATGGCTGAGGCTCTCGCCCCAGGTGATCAGCTGAAATGACCCAGGTAAAAGACCTTGAATTGTTCTCGGGAGGAGCCCTATATAGTTAAAGGGGGGGGGGGGAGGTGGTCCCATTTGATAGGTCAAATGGGGGAGGGGGGGGGGACACAGGATAGATACAGGGGAGGGGAATGTCTTTACATGAGAGAGTTGGGGAATCATTCTATTATTCCACAGTTACTCACTTTTCTCTATTATAATGTGGGTGAGATTAATATATATTATACCAGGATTATTTGGAACAGGTAAGAGTGAATAGATATGGTAATAGAATGGGACCGATGTAATCCATCGGTTATCAGATAATGAATGAAATAGAAAACAATTAAAATAATGAAAATTTTGGCCAATGTGATCTGTTGGTTGGCATAACAGTTTAAAATAGAAATATTTACATTCGTGATTCATGACATGATTTACTGGACTAGTCTGTGTTATTTTGATATCAGAGATGTGGGGTGTGGGAATATCACCCTTTTCTTTTATTAATAATGGTCTGATTTAGCCACTCAAATACCTATATCAATGAGTGGTCCTCAACTCTGATATCAAACAACAATTAACATACTCATTAGAAGCTGTAGCTGTGCACATATCTTGGCCTACCTCCAGTCGCTCACGTCGTGACTCATTTAAGTGGTAACTATGTGTCTTCATGATAATATCTATGGGAGCTAAGATCATGGTTGTACACATACAAACATAGTAATATTTACAATAGACATTACCTTAGTGGCTAATGTGTCAAAATAAGATTGAAAACCGTTAACCTAGTGGTTAATAAAAACTAACATGATTGATTATGGGAAAATTTTCAAAAAAAAATATATATATGCACAATTTATAATGATTCTTGATGAAATTACTTAAGATCCAGTTGTATTTAACCTGAGTTTGAGTGTCACTTTCATCTGTGATTGTCTCAGTTTTGTTGGTCTTTACTTAGAATCAGACAATTTTGTAACTTAAGTAATTCAAATGTGATGTAATGTGACCATGTGACAACTTCTTCCTTCAGCAATACATTTTAGCTCATTATTACTAAACATTGTTAATGCTATCTCATTGATTTCATTTCATCACATCCCTAGTTCATCATTTTCCAGATACATACAATTGTGGGGCTGTTCTTGTTTGTGAAGGTATTAATCTGAATGATGTCGCGTCGCTGTTGACAAGGTGTTCTCTGTTTGTCGTGTGGCAGGGCCAAAAAACAGTAACACAGTCAAAATTAAATAAATACATAACAATGTGGACAATGTGTGTTCAGACGTCTCTTGGTCCACAGGTCTCTGATGTGTCTCTTCTTGACGATGCAGTCGGGAACATTCACTCCTCCATCATTCAGAGGGGGCCTACAGGAGGTCGCCGTCCATTCCCTGTGTACCTTGTCAAGAGTCACAGGGTCACCGGTAGCAGTGGGGCGGTCAACTATAGTGGCCTTGCAGACTCTTTTCCTGGAGTCTATGTTGTTCTTCACCACCATCACATGTCTGCCACTGTGCTCACGCTTGACCTTTATCAGGCCTAGAGACATGGCTGTAGGGTGGTCTTGAACGTGCTGTGTGGTGGTTGGTCCCCCCCGCTCCCCATCATCGCGGTACCAGAGGGGCGGGGGTTTGCTGGTGTAGCGGCCAGTCAGTAGGACGCTCACTCTCACACGGATGGCAATCTTGTCATGGAAGTCCACCTTGATGGTCGGGGCTCCATCTCCTTTCTTTAGGTGATGGGTTTGGTCTGCCGTGGTCTGCAGTGCCGGGGTGGCGCAGCTGGCTCAATCTCGTTGATGGTGATGACTCTGAACTCGTGGGTGTCTTCTCTCAGGCCGTCAAGGGTTGATCTCCTCTTCGTCAGTGTTTCCTTGGTCAGTCTCCTTCGTGGTCCTCTGCTCCACTTCCTTGGGGACGTCTGTGTCGTGTGGCTGGGTTGGATGGCGGCTCTCTCAGGTTGTGTCGTCGCCCTGGTTGTGCTCCCCTTCGTTTGGTCTGCCATGGGCCGCATGCCGTTCGTGGTTCAGGTCAATCACGAGTCACTCCTTCTCACTTGTCGTGTCCTCTCAACAATATGATCTGAGGATGATAAAATTGTCTTAGAAAACTCCTCACATAAATGATTCAACGCCTTTCTGCTAAAGAGGAAAATCATTTTGGGGTTAATTCAATTCATTGTAAATAAAATCATTTAATTGAAAATAGGAAATGCAAGCCAATTGCATTAGCAGTGAGTCCTTATGCCAAGAAGGTCACATTCACTACAATCTTATCAGATCTTGTATCTAACTGGATCTTACAGCATTAGGCTTTAAATAAAATTGTAAATCAATGCCAAAGTCTTGAATCAGACAAAATAGCTCTTTGTCTTCATAGTCTGTGATGTTAAATTGAAGTTGATCTTACCTCAGGATGTGTGCGATCGGTGTGCCTCAGGATACTTACCTCGTCACGCCTTCTCTGGCTTTCCTCACACCCCTAGTGTGGCTCATGTGACACGATATTAGCATAGAGAAACACTCAAACAAAAACCTCTAGGCAGCCAGGCAGTTATTTTTGTATGAAATACATCCATTCCTTTTCTCGTCTACTCTTAAGTAGCATTAATTCAATTACCTCTAATATATAATGTGCATTTTGATAATCATTGTGTAAATGATTATCCTGCTTCCAACTGATACAAATGAATCTAACTCTAACTAACCTTACTGTCATGCACTTGTCCTAATAAACTAACCTACACTGTAGCACTCAACGCTTTGATGAACATTGTTACTCAGCTGATAGAGTTGTGCTCTTCCTGATGACCTGTCGCACAGAACCTGTAAGTCGCTTTGGATAAAAGTGTCAGCTAAATGATCAATGTAAGTGTATACCTTGTACATTTAGATACTTGTGCTCCAATTTGGTGGTTTTGATATTTGCAGTCATGGAAAGTACTTGAAATTGCAAGGAGTTATTGGTTAAGCAGAGAATAGAAGGAGGGGATAGTATGTTAAATTGTTTTCATCATTGATCTTTCATCTCAGGCACTTCTACTTTGTTTGGTGTTATTCAGACATCATATCTCTAATTTGTGTGCCTTCTTGAAAAGAGAGATGAAAACAACTGGTTAGTTATTCTGTTAGTATGGGAAATATGGTAGCCTTTCATAACTGCAAATTCATCACCTGTGTCTAATTCATGTTAATTAAATGAAGGGGGCATGTTTGTTTTAAAACATTTCATTCAATGCATTTTGTGGTTCCCTGTTGTTATCCATTGTCAGGTGAGTTTCTGTGGTAACAAAGAGAAAATCTGCATCTAAAGCGATACTTCCTACTATACTAAGTATAGTGGAGATACTAAGTTGAGTCCCTAAAGGTGTGGTCAGAGTCCTCTCTAGGCATTTGCATTGTCTTTCAGCTCCACACCATCTTCGGTTGAACCTTGTGTTGACATGCAAATTGTTGGAGTTTCTGTCTTTTGTGATCAGTTATTGAATAACCATATTATCTTACCCCTTTGCAGCGTGTATTTACACGTACAAATAAAACATATACTACACGTGAATTTCATATACCCTCGGCCTCGGGCATATTAAACTTTACGTTCGCCCATGGATAGTTTCATATCAAAATCATAACTTCATGGCGCACACCGTATGACGTCATTGCTCCAAGCGACGTTCATGCATTCCCATTCGCCTTGGAAATAACGCTTTGCAATCCATGCAGTACTCTTCCGCGAGGTCTCAATAGCCTGGAATTCACCTAAAACCAGCGTTTTGTAACCGAATGAACGTCGCTTGTGCATATGTGAAACGTAAACAAACAGAAACGATAAAACTATAATTCCCTCTGTATAACGTTAACTCGTCGCCCAATGCTCGGCGCGCTATCAGCCGGTTCTTAACTCAATAAAGCACCGCGGCGGGTTCTAATACTGTGCACATACAAACAAGATTTAAACAGACAAACAAACAATAATACATATAAGTTAATGTGTGTATATACCTGATTGTATTGGATCGCTGTTCGTTTAATCGACCAGCACCACCATGCGATAAGGCTTGATTACCCTCGATATACACCAGTGGAGGTTTCTCTATGACAACACGTGAAACACAAATTTACTCATAATTCATAATTATTATTAATTTACATATATATATACATTTATTTTATTTATATATAATTTTTTTTTTTTTTTATTATTATTATTTTATATTTTTTTATTAGAAAAGTTTTCCCCTGTAAAAGAAATGCCAGTGAATTTTTTCTTTTAAAAAAATGGCCAAAATTGACAGCTCTGAGCAGGCCTGCATTGCAGTAATGACTGCAGTAATTATTCGTGAAGAAAACTTCACAGGTGTGACCCAATGTTATATAAATAATAAATAACAGCCAATCGAAATAGGCTATTAACTTCGTCTAAGCACGGTCTGTGCAGTTAAACTCTTGCCATTGAATGGAGGATTGAATGATTGACAGCCCTTGCCATCCAATACATGGAGGTTGAATATGATTGGCAGCCTTGCAAATCCAATCAGAGATTGCTGCATTGCAAAGTCAAAACGGGTCCATCTGCAGGTTAGATTTAGCTCTGGCCAATCTCAAGTTTCTCAAGTTTCTTTATTAGTTGTCATACAGAAGTACAGAATACTTTTATACAAAATGTAACAGAAATAAGCATTTTGTATAAAAGTATTCTGTACTTCTGTATGACAACTAATAAAGAAACTTGAGATTGGCCAGAGCTAAACCTAACCTCCGACCCTGCAGATGGACCCATTTTGACTGTTTGAAAGAGCAAGGAAGTAGTTTAGTTGTTGTTTAGTAGAAGTAAGCTGTACAGCTATAACAAGTAAAGTCAGGCTAAATTAAACTTTGCGCCAACATTAGGACCGAAGTATAATCCAGCAACTGAGCAACATGAAGAAGTGGACTTATGCATCTGGATCAGAAAAAACGTTGTGGATGAAAAATTAAGTAGGCTAGTGTTTGTAAAAGCTTGTATGCTAACAGTAGCTAGCCAGCTTAGCCTACATCACAATGATAATCACCAAGCTAACTTACTGTACACACTGTAGGGCTGGGCAATTAATCAAAACAGAATCGCGATATCGATTCATAGACCTATGCAATCTAATTTCTAAGTTATGACTATTTTTTTTTATTAATTTTTTTTTTTTTACTTTTTAAATTATTTTATCTGGGTTGAACATGATTTGTGGAACTCCCTCTGGTGTTGTGGTCGTGGTATTCACTGACCTTTGGGAAGTATTCCGACATGCACATGGGTATCTTAGTGGTGTAGTGCAGGGCTATTCAACTAAATTGTTCAGGGGGCCACATTGTCAGCAACCCAAGGGGCCAGGGGCCGGACTGCCATGGCGCCTCCCCGTGCTATGAATATATGTACACTTGACACAACACGCAACCACATTTTCACAACTTTTATTTAACTACATTGCAAAAGTAGTATACTTTTCAAAAAAAGTGCTTCATTTATGTGCCACATCTGCAACATCTCCTGCAGAAAGTGCTTCATTTATGACTGTGCAACAACTGCAACATCTCCTCTTCAACATTTCAATGTAAAAATAAAATAAAAAACAAACAAGTGCATGATGTGCATCTGAACATTCTAACATCAACAGTAACACTTGAACAAAAAAACACATTTATAGTGCAGCTGAGCTTATGAAAAAGTGCTTCATGTCTGTGCAACAACAGCAAATCACAGCATCTTATTAGCACTTATTGTCCACTCTTAACTCTCAAACATCAGGCAGACAGGCCTAGCCTACATACACACATCTAATGAGAGCGATTGCACTTCTTTGACTGGGCAATGGCAGAGAAAGAGGGTTCATAGGAAGTGAGGGCTACCCGCAAACAGTGATGCAAATGCTCATTTGTCAAGGAGGCACGTTGCTTGTTTTAATGGCATTCATGTGAGAGAAACTGGATTCACAGGTGTATGTTGAGCCAAACATTGTTAGCACAGATATTGCACAGATATTGCTCATCGGAGTGTACATTCCACCACACGCGAACACTGGGGTCGCACTTTCAAAACTTCACGACGAGGTAAACAAACTCCAGACAGCTAATGTTGACGCTGCCATTTTGGTTATGGGTGATTTCAACAGCGCGCGTCTTAAAAAGGTGTTGCCGAATTTCTATCAGCATGTGACCTGTCCCACCAGAGGCGAGAACATATTAGACCATGTATACTCGCAATTTAAGAATGGGTACAAGTCACAGGCTCTTAGTCCATTCGGTAAAAGCGATCACGCCGCCATCTTTCTTTTGCCAAAGTACAAACAAAGTCTCAAGCGAACGCCGGTGGTCTCGCGAGAGGTTAAGCGTTGGGCCGTGACGTCAGAGGAGTCACTCCAAGCTGCACTTGAATGCACAGACTGGAGTGTATTCCGTGATAACACAGCCAATATTAACGAATACACCGAAACGGTGATTGACTATGTCTGTACTCTGGTAGAAGAAACAATCCCCTCCACCAAAATTAAAATCTACCCAAATCAAAAGCCCTGGGTAGACAAATCCGTCCGTGAGGCTCTGAAAGTGCGCACATCAGCATACAACACCGGGCTGGTGACAGGCAACATGGAAGAACACAAGATGGCAAGATACAACGTCAGGAGATCAGTAATAGAGGCAAAACGGCGTTACAGGGATAAAGTTGAACTTCAGTTTGAACAGGCTGACTCTAGAGGCATGTGGCAGGGCCTCAGAACAATGACAGACTACAAAGGCACCCCCCTCAAACTGAACAGTGACATCTCCTTAGCAAATTATCTCAATTCCTTCTATGCGAGGTTTGAGGCTGTGAATAACAACACCAGCCTACAAACCACTGCAATGGGGGGGGGGGGGGTCTGCTGATGGAGACTCAGTGTTCAGGGTAACAGAGCATGAGGTGAGACGGATCTTTAAAAAAGTGAATATCAGGAAGGCAGCAGGACCGGACGGCATCCCCGGCCGCGTCCTAAAAGTCTGTGCCGACCAACTGGCCCCGGTATTCACTGACATCTTCAACCTGTCCTTGGAACAGGCTGTCATCCCCACCTGTCTGAAGAAGTCCACCATCATCCCTGTACCCAAAAAATCTACGCCCGCTTGCCTCAACGACTACCGCCCTGTAGCCCTCACCTCCATAGCCATGAAGTGCTTTGAGAAGCTAGTGAAGGGCTACATCTGTTCCTCCCTCCCCATCAACCTGGACCCTCTGCAATTTGCATATCGCCCCAACAGGTCCACGGAGGACGCCATAGCCCATGTGCTGCACACAGCAGCATCACACCTGGACAAGAGGCAGGGGAACTATGTGAGAATGCTGTTCATCGACTACAGCTCAGCATTCAATACCATAGTCCCCTCCAAACTCATAGCCAAGCTCAGGGACCTGGGCTTGAACTATGACCTCTGCCAGTGGGTCTTGGACTTCCTGACGGGCAGACCCCAGGTGGTAAGAGCCGGCAACTGCACCTCCTCATCCATCACGCTCAACATAGGGGCCCCCCAGGGCTGTGTTCTGAGCCCCCTCCTCTACTCCCTGTACACACATGACTGCGTAGCACAGCGGAACAACAACACCATCATCAAATTTGCTGATGACACAGTAGTGGTGGGCCTGATCTCTGCCAACGACGAAAGGGCCTACCTGGAAGAGGTAGAGAACCTGTCACAGTGGTGTCAGGAGAACTGCCTCTCCCTGAACGTCAGCAAAACAAAAGAGATGATTGTGGACTTCAGGAGGTCGGGGGTCAAGGACTACAGCCCCCTCAGCATCGACGGGGCACCGGTTGAGAGAGTGAACAGTTTCAAGTACCTCAGAGCCCACATATCCGAGGACTTGACATGGACCACACACATTGACAGTGTTGTGAAGAAGGCACGACAACGCCTCTACTTCCTCAGGCGCCTAAGGAAGTTCCAAGTCAGTCAGAAGATCCTTAGGAACTTCTACTCATGTACAATAGAGAGCATCCTGACCGGCAACATCACCTCCTGGTTTGGGAATAGCACTGCACAAGACCGTAGCAGACTACAAAGAGTGACACGTTCAGCCGAACGCACAATTGGAGGGGGGCTTCCCACCCTCCAGAACATTTACAACAAGCGGTGCAAGGGGAAGGCTAAGAGAATTATTAAGGACTCGAGCCACCCGTACAACTGCCTCTTTGAACTGCTGCGGTCAGGCAAGCGATACCGGAGTCTTAAGGCGAGCACAGAAAGACTCAGAAGAAGCTTCTATCCCCAGGCCATCAGGCTGCTAAACGAACAATAATCACTATGCAACAACCATCAAATGCACACAGCACACACACCCACACGCACACACTCACTCAAACAAACAACACACTGCAGCACCCACTCTCCACACTTTAGATCACACAAACACACTTACACTTTATATTTATTGATAAAGGATTTGCACTACAACTCGTACACCTACTGTGAATTGTACCTAAATTGCACCTCGTCCCATTTCTCCATTTCTGCCTTGCACTATATAGTATTGTATATTAGTACACTGCACAGTATTGTATATTGTATGGTAACTACGTCTATTCTGCATCGAACATTGTACATATGTCTAAACTGAACACTGTGACCTCATTTTTTTTTACTTCTAATTTTACTATGTTATTTTATTTCATACTTATCTTGTCTTGCACAGTCTCTGGAGCGCAACAGTAAGAAGCATTTTGTATAAAAGTATTCTGTACTTCTGTATGACAACTATTAAAGAAACTTGAAACTTGAAACTTTTTATTTTGGGGAATGTCTTGACATGAATACACTTTATCCAAAATGTTGTGGTGGATTAATTCTCAAGTGCCTGCTTCAGAGCAGATGATGCTTGCATGTCAATTATTTCAAGTTGCAGGAGACCTTCATCAATGTGAAGTGATGCAAGGAACTCTTGTCCTTTTGTGGAAATAGCAGCTACATTGGCAAATGGGTTGCTCACAAAATGCATCAATTCTCTGGACATGTCAAATTCATCAAATCGACTTGCAAAGTTTTCCCTCAATTTATCAATGAAATCTGTCATTAATTGAGTGACTTTTGGCTCAATTGTGCGTGTTAACGTTGACATGAAAAGAAAAAAGTAAAAAAAAAAAAAAAAAAAAATATTAAAAAGATTTTTTTTTTTTATTATCATGTAATCTTTGGCGGGCCGGTCAGAATCATCCCGTGGGCCAGTTGAATAGCCCTGGTGTAGTGTATCTTGTAGACCAGGCCCATTGCAAGTTGCTGTACTCTGTCGTCTACTCTAAGCCATCCTAGGTTGTCAAAGTGGGCAGGGGTGAGGTGGGTTTTAGGAGTAAGGTCAAGCAGTAGTCTGACCAGTTTGTTTTGTGATGTTTGTAATCTTGTTTTTAGTGCCTTTGAGGTGCTTTGGTACCATGAGGTGCAAGCATAGTCGTAGTACCCTTGAATGAGTGCTCCTGTTAGAGTCTTCAAGGTATTCTTGTTTACCAGAGAGGAGATCCGGTACAGGAATCTAGTTCGTTGGTTGACTTAGTTTTATTACATTGGATCCCATTTTGTCACAGGAATGATTTGCCTCTATAGGATGGAACCCAGGTAGGGAATTTCATCTTTCCTTTTAAGATAAGATAATATATTCCTTTATTGATCCCCTTGGGGAAATTCAGGCATCATAGCAGCATGGGGGAAGGGGGGGGGGGGGGGTACAGGTAGTGAAAACAACACAAGCAGTGTAAACAAATAGGTCAATATAATTTACTATCTAACTAACTGAAATATATTTTCACAGTGTCACATAAGGTGCAGTATGCATAAGGTAGTGTTATAATTTACTATCTAACTAACTGAAATATACATTATTCATTATTCACAGTATCACAGTATCCACATAAGGTGCAGTATGCCTAAGGTAGTGTAAGTTGTCCTCCTTGGGTTCCTATAAGTCCCAGGTCGATGTCTGGCAGCAGTTGCTGCCCACTGTTGTGGAGCCTGATGGCCACTGGTATGAAGGACTGTCCGAGGCGGTTAGTTGAGTGTCGGGGGGGGGGTATGAGTCTGTGGCTTCCTTGTCACCTTCACCTAATATGTTTTGATCTGGTCAGGTGCGCTGTCACCTAAAATGTTTTGATCTGATCAGGTGCGCTGTCACCTAAAATGTTTTGATCTGATCAGGTGGGCTGTCACCTAATATGATTTCATCTGGTCAGGTGCGCTGTCGCCTAATATGATTTCATCTGGTCAGGTGCGCTGTCACCTAATGTTAATATGTTTTCATCTGTGTCCACTGACCACTGACACACAGTGGGGGATGTTTTAAAAATATAATTTAATATATAATATAATATAATAATTTGTGCTTCACCTAAAAATTTGGTCAGCAGCCTCCACTGATATACACTATACACCGCTATTAACGCATAACGACCGAATCCTGAACTTCGAAATTTAACAGCGCTATATTGGATTATATATACCGTTTAATCACACTCTCGGTCTCTTCAACCCGCGACTAATGTCCCGTTTAATGTACATTCATACTACCGGGACATCGCGTAGTCACCTTCCCGCTATCTGTATGATCAATTGGTTAATTTAATCCGAATACATCGTTTTTAGGAATGGAAGAGATTGTGGGCTTAGTTTGAGGTTGAAACTATGAATATTATGACGTTACTCTGGTAAATCTAATTATGATTCTATAAGCTTCTCGGTCCTACTTCCCGCCTCTTTGCAGAGGAATCACAGAACGTTTCTAACAGAGTAGCGTTTTCCAAGGATATCACGTCTAATAAGCCCACGTTTCTTGCCTTGTTGCCTATATTTTAGCCTGCATCAGCTAGGCTAGGGTTAGCAATCCAACAACCTTTATGGTGTGCCTTAGCTTTTGGTCGGCACCAGCTCGATCCGGGAATAGCACTTCACCCCCGCAAATCCTCTCAGAACCGTCTGAGGGACCCGGGTACACGCGTTCCCCGGTAACGAATCTCAATACAGCCCAGATATTCAATACACGCTATTCTTACTCAGCCATGATCTCAATATTTGACAACATTCTGTAACATTCACCTGCCACAGAGAAAAGCGGGAAGGTTTTAATTCCTTGCCATACATTTTGGTCGACCATCTATTATACTCACTTTTCTTTGTATAGATGAAACAATACAGCACGCCAGGAGGACGCAAAAGAGTCCGTCGCAAGTTCGTAGACGCCAATTGTGGGATATTTGTGGATATCCTGAAGAAGAATGTTCTCAGTCAACCGAGGTTTGGATAATAACAAGGTTTATTAACCAAACAGATAGAAATATATATAGTAGTACAATGGCTGAGGGCTTCGCCCCAGGTGATCAGCTGAAATGACCCAGGTAAAAGACCTTGAATTGTTCTCGGGAGGAGCCCTATATAGTTAAAGGGGGGGGGGGGGGGTGGTCCCATTTGATAGGTCAAATGGGGGAGGGGGGGGGGACACAGGATAGATACAGGGGAGGGGAATGTCTTTACATGAGAGAGTTGGGGAATCATTCTATTATTCCACACAACCATCTACAAATATGTATACTATTACAAAATGTGCTGTTTACTGTATTAAAGCAGGCCATTGCCATATAGAACTATTAGCACTAATTCGACCCACAGTCTGTCCTTCACAACTGAACCACCGGTGACAAAGACTGTAAACCGAGATCCTCGCTATTTTAGCTGTCTCCTTGTTTAGACACAAACCACAAAACCTGGGGTCCAAAAGAAGCTCTAGCCAAAACACTGGCACTATGACGGCAGCAGATGAAAGCCCAACTCGGGAAGTCTGTTGCTCGAAGATGAGTCTTCTAAGACCCCGAACCATGATCCGTCTTGGAGCATGGAATGTCCGTGCTATGTTTGAAACGTCAAAGACAGCACAAGTCATCAGAGAAATGCAGAACTATAAGTTGGACATCCTTGGTGTGAGCAAGTGTAGATGGACTGGTTCAGGCCGCAAGGTGACAAAAGAGGGCTCAACTATCCTTTTCTCTGGAAAAGATGATGCACACTCCAGCGGTGTAGCACTTGTCACAAGTAAGGAGACATCCAAAACTCTCACGGAATGGGAACCCATCAGTGATAGACTGCTCAGAGCAAGATTTGACTCCCGATACTGTAAAATGACCATCTTACAGTGTTACGCCCCTACAAATGAGGCAGAGGAGGAGACTAAGGACGACTGGTACGAGCAACTGCAATGTGCAGTCTCCAAGGTCCCACAACATGACATGCTACTGATTATGGGAGATTTGAATGCCAAAGTTGGAAATGATAACATTGGGAGAGAAAATGCAATGGGGCGGCATGGCTGCGGAACTATCAATGACAATGGAGAGAGGCTTGTTGACTTCTGCATTAACAACAGATGCACAATAGGTGGAACCATCTTCCCCCACAGAGACATCCACAAACTAAGCTGGAGATCCCCAGATGGGCATACGGTCAACCAGATTGACCATGTCATTGTCAACAAGAAATGGCAACGATCACTTCTGGATGTCAAAGTCCACCGGGGGGCGGATGTTGGCAGTGACCACCACCTGGTGATAGCCAAGTTCAGACTAAAACTCAGAGCAACACCAAACAGCGACGCAAAGTGTTTGACATCAACAAGCTTCTTGCACCAAAAGTCCAAAAGGAGTTCACCATCGAGCTTAGAAACCGCTTCAGTGCACTGGAAGATGAAGATGGAGAAGAAAATGGAGATGTTGAGAAAACATGGGGGAACATCGCAAAAGTATACAAAGAAACATCAGACAGTGTCATAGGCTTTAGAAAGAAAGGAGACAAAGAATGGATAACACCTCAGACATGGACAAAAATCGATGAGAGGAAGAAAGCCAAAGACAAACTGCTGAGTGCAAAGTCACCCAGGCTAACTGAACGTGCAAAGAAAGAGTACAAGGTGAAAGACTTAGAGGTCAAGAGGAGTGCCCGAAGGGATAAGAGAGCCTTTGTGGAGAATCTGGCAAGTGAAGCAGAGACGGCTGCAGCTAAAGGCCAACTCAGTATAGTGTATAGGATCACTAAACAGCTAAGCGGTCCAAGGAACATCTACACTAAACTAGTTAAGGATAAACAAGGTAAACTGATAACAACTGAAAGGGAACAAGCTGAAAGATGGGCTCAACACTTTGAAGAAGTGCTCAATGGACCAGAACCTGAAGAGCCTGCAGATCCAGAACCTTTGGATGACATCGCTATTAACACCGATCCTCCCTCCCAAGCTGAAGTACAAATGGCAATCAAGGATAAGAAGCGGGGAAAAGCCCCTGGAATCGACATGCTACATGCAGACATGTTGATGGCAGATATCACCACAGCCTCCAGGGTGCTGACCGACCTCTTCGCCAAGATATGGGAGCACAATGCCATACCAAGGGAATGGAGCAAGGGCCTCATATGCAAGCTTCCTAAGAAAGGTGACCTGAAAAACTGTGACAACTGGCGAGGCATAACACTTCTGTCCGTCCCTAGTAAAGTCTTTTGCAGAATCCTTCTTAAGAGATTTTATAGTGCCATAGATGTCAAGCTAAGAGAGCAACAGGCAGGATTTCGCAAAGGTCGAGGTTGTATCGATCAGATCTTTACCTTACGCAACATCATCGAACAGTGTATTGAGTGGAACGCCCCCTTTTATATTAACTTTATCGATTTTAAGAAGGCATATGACAGTATTCATCGCCAGAGCCTATGGAAGATCCTAAGGGCATATGGAATACCTTCCAAAATGGTCAACATCATTGGAAAATTCTATGAACACTTTGAATGCAGTGTCATCCTTGATAACACCTTGACAGAGTCATTTCCCATTAAATCTGGTGTCCCATTAAGACAAGGCTGCATCCTCTCCCCTATTCTGTTCCTGATTACCATCGACTGGGTTATGCGTCAAACTACATCAGACCGTCCCCGTGGAATCCAATGGACCCTCTTCTCCTTTATGGAAGACCTTGACTTTGCAGACGATCTGGCAGTCATGTCATCCACTCGTAGCCACCTCCAGGAGAAGTCTGACCGGCTAAGCAATTATGCAAAGCAAACTGGTCTCTACATCAACCAGAAAAATACCCAGGTGATGTGCATCAATGCCCCAACAGCACCTCCAATCACCATCGATGGAGAGGCATTGGAATGTGTAGAAGACTTTACATACCTCGGAAGCCTCATAAGCAGTGAAAGTGGAACGCAAAAAGACATCAAGACGCGTCTCAACAAAGCAAGAGGTGCTTTCAGCCAACTTCGCAACATCTGGAAGTCTAAACAATATAGCCTTAAAACCAAACTCAGGCTCTACAACAGCAATGTTAAGTCTGTCCTGCTATATGGCTCTGAGTGCTGGAGAGTAACAAAACAGGATATGAGAAAGGTTGACGTCTTCCACAATAGCTGCTTACGTAGGATCTGCAACATCTTTTGGCCAAATAGAATCTCGAATGAGGAACTTTATAAGAAGACAGGCAGCTTGCATATGTCCCTTGAGATAAAGAGACGGAGGTTAAGATGGCTCGGCCATGTATTGAGGATGCCCAATGAAAGGTTACCCAAAGTTGCCTTGAGATGGACCCCAGTTGGGAAGAGAAAGAGGGGTAGACCAAAGAACACCTGGTGAAGGACAGTGATGATGGAGCTGAAGGAGTTCAAGTTCAAGTTCTTTAATAGTTGTCATACAGAAGTACAGAATACTTTCATACAAAATGCTTCTTACTGTTACGCTCCAGAGACTGTGCTAGACAAGATAGTATCAAATAACATAATAACATAATATAGCATGAATTTAGAAGAAGAAAAATGAGGTCACAGTGTTCGGTATAGACATATGTACAATGTTCTGAGTTACCATATAATATACAATACACAATACTATGCAGTGTACTAATGTACAGTACTATCTAGTGCAAAGCAGAAATGGGATGAGGTACAATTTTAGGTACAATTTACAGTAAGGTGTACGAGTTGTAGTGCAATCCTTCATCCATAAATATAAAGTGTGGGGAGTGGGTGCTACAGTGTGTTTGTTTAAAGTGAGTGTGTGCGTGTGGATGTGTGTGCTATGTGCGTTTGGTGGTTGTTGTTGTGTAGTGTTCATTCATTGTTCGTTTAGCAGCCTGATGGCCTGGGGATAGAAGCTTCTTCTGAGTCTTTCTGTGCTCGCCTTGAGACTCCGGTATCGCTTGCCTGACCGCAGCAGTTCAAAGAGGCAGTTGTTCGGGTGACTGGAGTCTTTAATGATTCTCTTAGCCTTGCCCTTGCAACGCTTGTAGTAAATGTTCTGGAGGGTGGGGAGCCCCCCTCCAATTGTGCGTTCGGCTGAACGTGTCACTCTTTGTAGTCTGCTTCGGTCTTGTGCAGTGCTATTCCCAAACCAGGAGGTGATGTTGCAGGAGATGGGTCTTTCCTGGGACAAAGCGCAGGCCAAAGCACGAGACAGGATTCAGTGGCAGTGTATGATTGCGGCCTTATGCCCCAACCGGGACGAAGAGGATAAGTAAGTTAGTTGTTTAGACGTGTTGCATGGAGTATAAATTGCCAATGAAGGGAGCAGCCTGGACACACGGTCTCTGCGAAGCCCCAAGCTAAGTACTGATTTTGTGTCCACTCCACAGCTGTGATGTGTATTCTCTGTAATATTGTTTTATTCACTCTGTAATAAATCTTTGAACCTAAAACGGAAATGAAGCGATAAAAAAACAATCTGCTACGACAATGTTGACTGGAAAATGAGTCTTTGATAAACGACGGGCAGATTAGACACATACCATAATTTAAAACATAGATTAGGCGATATTAACATTAACATTGAAGTGATGCTGGGCATTCAAGGAGGTAAAAAGGAATTAAGCTTGGGCTATGAAACTGTTAATGGTTTCCCAAAACACACAGACATTAACACATTGGGCGCCATGCATTGTACCCATCATTGGGTCCAGTCTGCCACCACTGTAAGCCTATGGAGATGTTTACCTTCTTTGCAGGGCTATAACTTTTTAAATATTATAGCTATATCGACATTACTATGGCCCATTCAACATCGGGTATCTATCATTCCGGATGTGGGAACGTTATATTTTTTCATTCATACATTGTTGTGTTAATACCGTCGAGAATATAAGTATGTTTAAGGTTTTCTGCTGTAATTCCAAAAACGCGAGTTATAGGCCCTGAAGCATATGATAGATTATTGATGCGTTTCTTTCCTATACATGCTATATTAAAAAATTCAAATGTATATGATCGGTATACATTATGCTTCATCATGCGTGAAGGAAAGGGGGGGGTCGTTTATAATTCATTGATCGTCAGTAACGGCTTTATTTAGTATGGGTTGATATGTTGAACAGATGGATTGCCGTGAAATGAATAAACAATCGGGCTGAAAATAACGTTATATTCCTCTTACCGTTCGCCGATGAGACTGGAGGAAAATATTCCCATTATTTGACGTTGATCTGCTAGATCCATTTCCTGTTTGTATGACGCAATAAACGCAGAAATCATATAGATTATTGCATTTCGAAAGCGATCCGATGCACTCGAGTGTTTGTCTGGACCCACGTAACAAGATATTACTGCCGGAGGGATTTCCTCAATGCACCAGCGCCACTTCCGGTTTGGCGTGGAGTGTAACTCGCCCGATCATCCACCAGACGGCGGTATTGAGGTGTTGCAATATCAGACAGGGTACAGCTGCAGTCCCACAGGGAGGCTGGATGATTTATGAATACCATGGTGAAAAAATGAAATATTGATCGCAACAACGAATTATCACGTTGTTGGCGTTCAACGCATGGCGGGCAATGACGAATTATCACGTTGCTGGTGTCCAATGTGTTAACACAATGGGGACCAGCCACGAGTTAATACGTGTTTTGAATCCATGCGTTGTGGACCAGAGCCACGTATATAGGCGTGGCAAGTTGTTATTGTTTTATTCCATATTAATAAACGGATCAAGATCGCCGATCGACTGCAGATCTACCCGACTCTGTAAAAAAAAAAAAGTATTTAAATTTGTTTTTATTGCTAATTAAAATTAAAGAAATGTATTTTTTTTTTTTTTTTTTTATTATTGCAAAACAGAAATGATTAAAAGTCAGTACTCAACACATAATGCATAATGAAACTAACAGTCAAGGTCGTTAAAATTACATGCAAGTACAGAAACAAGACAAAAAAAAAAGTCTATAATAATATTTTAACCGTATACAGTGTATATCCAGCGAAATTAACAATTATACAAATGCTTATATAGGACATACCCCTAATACCTATTTTCTAAAACCCTACACACATATGCTCCAGCTCGAACCCCCCCCCTCCCGGACCCCTCCTTGGATAGTACCTCCATTATCCCTCACTCCTAACCAGACACTACCATTATAAGCTAGCTTTTATTCTCTCCACCACTTCTACCCACATTGACATTTTGGATTCGTTGAGACCCAGAATTCTTGCTGTAGATATTTCTTGATATATCACATCGAGATATGTAAGAGACCAAACTTTCCGGCACATTTTTTCCGGTTGAAACCAGCGTGATGCGATCAGTTTTTTAGCTACTGTGATACCCGATAAGACCAATCTCTTTAGCTGTGGATTTACTGCAAACTCAAAAACATCATTCAAAAGCAATACAGAGGGGTGTACTGGAATATTCCAAGATACGAGTTTTGATAATTGATGGGTCACATCTTTCCAGAATGCCTTAACTGGTGGGCAGTCCCAATACATGTGCATAAATGTCCCTTCGTCTCCATTTGTACATTGGGAGCATTTTGAGTCCTGTTTCAGGCCCATTCTGTTCAGTCTTATAGGAGTCAAGTATGTCCTGTGAATATAGTTAAGATTGATTTGTTGATGGTCCGGGTTCCTTGATGTAAGACGGACATTTGCCCATGCTTCTTGCCAATCAAAGTCACTTTCCAGGTCTGGAATATCCCTCCTCCAGACAGTGTCTAGTTGAAGGGTTTCATACGAGGACGTTAGTAATTGATAATAAAAACCTGATACAAAACCTCCCAATGTTTCTCTTTCATAGAAAAATTTGTGGTATCTGTGGTGTTCAACTGGTATGTGTAATGGAACACCGTGAGACTTCAAACATAGGCGTAACTGTATGTAAAAAAGCCATGTGGACTCGGTGAGGTTAAACTTTGTGCATATTTCTCCATAACTACAGAAGCCCTGGTTATTAAAAATATCCCCTAATGAGTGTATGCCTTGCTCTTCCCATATAGGGAATCTTATAGGACGTTTTCCCATTAAGAGTGCATTGTTATTGAATATGGGAGTGTGATTATGCCATTTTTGAGGGTTAGGATATTTTTTTTGTGTTTCCCGCCATGTTCGGATTGCATGGGTAATTATGGGGCCAAATTTCCGCTCACAGTGCTTGATTGGAAGTTTAGTGTGTGCTATGTCCTTCAGTCTCTGTGGGGCTACTATGTTTTCTTCCAATTCTCTCCAAGATACCAAAGCCTGGGGATCAAACCATATTGTCAATGGTCTTAATGTGAAAGCCTTAAAATATTGTAAAAAATCTGGAACTACCATGCCACCGTCTGCTTTATTTCTCTGTGCGGTGGATCTTTTTATGCGAGGTGGTTTGTTATTCCAAATAAATTTGTATGTGGAGGAGTGTAATCTTTTCCAGTAGCCCTCTGGAGGGGGTAACGGTAGCATTGAGCTGATGAAGTTGATTCTTGGTAATACATCCATCTTAACTATTGATACCCTTGCCTGTACTGAGTTTTTAAGTTTTGCCCACCTGTCCAGGTCGTCTTTGATTTTGTTCTGTATTTTTGTGTAATTGTGCTTCACCGTTTGTCTTATGGTGGGAAATATTTCCACACCCAAGCATCTAAAATGTTTTACCATGGGTATCGCACCTGGGAGGGTTGTGTCTTTTTTTGCATGGATGTTAAGTGGAAGGAAAGCCGACTTCGGCCAATTTATTTTAAATCCCGATAAATCACCAAAGTTCTCTATCAACTTGAGTAGATGAGGCAATGTGGTGTTGGGGCTTTGCATGAACAATATTACGTTGTCCGCATATAAACTAATTTTATGTTGTGTGCCCTTGATTACGATTGGTTCTATGTATTGGGATTGTCTTATATATTGTGCTAAAGGCTCTAATGATAGATCGAATAGTCCGGGACTAAGAGGGCAACCCTGTCTGGCTGAGCGTGATACCGGAAAGATTTCGGAGATGAATGTGCCTGTTGTAATCATGGCCGATGGGTCCTTGTATAATACTTTAATCATATCAATGAATCCTTTTCCTAACCCCATCCTTTCTAATACTGCCCATAGAAACGACCATTCCAGCCTGTCAAATGCTTTCATGGCATCCAGGGATAGCATCGCCTTAGGTGTGGTGTCCTCTTTGTCTGCATCTAGTACGTGCAGTATTCGTCTTATGTTATCATTGATCAGGCGACCTCTTATGAAGCCAGTTTGGTCCGGATGAACTAAAGACGTCATATGCTTTTGCAATCTGATGGCTAATACCTTAGAGTATAGTTTGACATCGGTTCCGAGGAGGCTTAAAGGTCTGTAACTACCGCACTCGGTGGGGTCTTTGTCTTTTTTGAGAAGGACTGAAATGAGTGCGATATTGTGGTGTTTATGGAAGATCCCCTCCTTGACTGAGTATAAGATCATATTTAGTAATAAGGGTCCAAATATGTCCCAACAAGAAAGGTACATTTCTGATGCGATACCGTCTCTTCCAGGAGCCTTACCATTTTTCATTTCGGATATGGCCTTCTTGAGTTCCTCTAATGTGATCGGTGCTTCTAACTGTTTAGCGTCGTCCTCCGAAAGTTTAGGGAGAATAATTTGATTAAGATATGTGTCCAATTTGTTTTGATCAAAGGTCGTTTCTGAATTATATAAGTCGGAGTAGAATTCTTTGAATGTATCGTTTATTATTTTGGGGTCTGTTACAAGTACTTGTTGTTTTCTAATGGCAGTTATATCTGCAAATTTTGCATTAATTCTTAATCGCATGGCTAATAGGTGACTAGGTTTAGAACCTTGGAAATACTGCTGTTGTCTTGTGCTGCGTATTTGCATTTCCGATTTTTGTCTGTATATTGCATTGATCTCTGTTTTTAGAACGTTAACTTGATTTTCTAGTCTAGTTGAGTTGTTGTATTTTAAAGAATTAAATAACGTTGAGTAAAGCGTTTCCAGTTCAGACAGTTTTTTTGCGCAATATGGAGGAAAATCTATCCGTGAAATCCTTGATCATACCCTTTACCGACATCCATATTATTCTGGGGTCTTGCACCGCGTTTGCATTCTCCCGTAGGAATACTGTGAGAGCTTCTTTGAGTTGTGTAATGAATTCCTTGTTGTTAAGCAGCATAGTATTAAAACGCCATCTTGGGGCCCGGGAAGATAGTATACCAAATGTTGCTTTTAGGATTAAATAACAGTGATCTGAAAGCGCATTGGGTATAATTTCCACTTCATATTTATCAAATAGTCTCGGGGATGCAAAGACATAATCAATTCTGGATAATGTGTTATGTCTCGCCGATCGACAGGAGTACTTTCGGGTCGTGGGATTAAGTGAACGCCATAAATCAATTACCCCTGTAGTCTTTGACCAATCTTTTAATGCTTTAAATGAATTTTTTTGTTCGCTGGAAAAGGCGAGGTAAGATTTGTCCATCCTTGGATTCCAAATGGCATTAAAATCCGCACCTATTATAAATGAGTACTCGGGATGGTTTAACATTTCATCGGTTAGTGAAGTGAAGAAACCCACTTCGTACAAATTTGGGGCATATACCGCTGCCAACGCTATTTTCCTGTTATTATGTACAATCCTAGCTATAGTTATACGCCCCTCAGCATCCGACCATACCCCTTTTAATTCGATATTTAATTTACGTCTGACGACTATGGCTACACCTCGAGTTCTCGTACCAAAAGAAGAGTGACTAATATTATGGTATGTGTTATCCGCTAACGTATCTATGTCTTCCTCTAAAATGTGCGTTTCGCTTAGTAGAGCCACGTCCACATGTTCTTTTTTCATCAGTGTGAGCACGCTTTTGCGTTTGTGTTGTTTGTTTATCCCACCAGTGTTCCATATCATTATATTCAAACTAGCCATAATCTATGCATGTTTTTGTGTAGTTTTTGGTAATGCTTCTGGAGTGCGAAGCTACAATAGATGTACATCCAATTATTGAGGTCCCGTTGAGAGCCGAGCTTAAAAACATATATATATACAAATAAAAATCCCCTATTTTCCCCTCACCCAGAGAGTCGTACAGGCCTGTGTTCCAAAAACACATCCTCTGCATATGACTTTCTCCCTTAGTCCACCGGATTGCCCAAACTGAGCATTGTAATCCTAATCTTCCTATGCTAATTGCCATAGGATATAACATTTTCATTCTAATACAATAGAATGTCGCTTTTGGTCTTGCACCTTCCCTTACTGTAATGAAATATTGTGAAAAATGAAAAAAAAGAGAATAAACTTTCATCGACATATTCATTTGAACCCTCTACTAACATATGTAGGAAACATCAGGAAAAAGGAAAAGATTGTAGAGAAATATTGACACCTTAATGTGAAGAACAATGGAAAAGAACAATGTAAGATAAAAGAAAGAGAGAAAAAATAGAAATAATAAAAAAAAAGATAAAGATAAGGAGTGAGAGATAGAATAATACTCAACGTGGAGAAGCCACTAGAACCGAATTGAGTGATTAGATAAAATAGAAAAACAGAGCCTTTTAGAGCTTCAATGTGCCAGTCTCTTCATCAGTGGAGTGATTACTTAAATTGTTAGAATAACCTTGTTGTGTTCATACGTTTAGGAGTGGTTGATTTTTTTAAGTATTATTAAGGTCTGATTGAACTTCAGTCAATTGATTGATTGAAAAGTTTATTAACAGATTGCAGAATGGGTACAGTACAGTACAGCTCAATACATACAATTGTTAAGAGGATGCAGACCTGAGAAAGACTTTCGTCTTGTTTCCATCAGGGTCCCCCATTTTCAATTCATCATATGACACACATGACATACAGATAGACAGTACTGCTACATCTATACATTTATGACATATCAGATTTTCAAATACAGTACTGTTTGTGATACTAAAAAAATCCAGAAGAAGAGTATATACATTTGACATAGAAACTGTGCATTGGGGGAGGTTGGGTAGGTGGGGTGGGGCTGTACATTGGAGGTGGGGGGGGGGGGGGTTGGGTAGGGGGGGGGGACATTGGAATACTGACATACATTTGACATGGAAACTGTACATTGGAGGAGGTTGGGTAGGTGGGGTGGGGTTGGGTGGGGCTGTACTGTACATTGGAATACTGACAAAGCCATGCTTGGTCTTTATTGTACAACTGGGTTAGGACATTTGTAGGGGCCAGTTTTGAATTGCAGTCTCCCGTAGGTGTTCTTTGAGAGTGTTTTTGAAGGTGGGTAGTGATTTACATTCCTTTACAGCTTTGGGTAGGGCGTTCCACATTGTTGTGGCATAATTGCGAAACGTGTTTAGTCCCTTGTTTGAGCCGAATCTGGGTTTTACATGATTTGTGGAGCTCCCTCTGGTGTTGTGATCGTGGTATTCACTGACCTTTGGGAAGTATTTTGACATGTACATGGGTACCTTGGTCGTGTAGTGTATCTTGTAGACCAGGCCCATTGCAAGTTGCTGTACTCTGTCGTCTACTCTAAGCCATCCTAGGTTGGCAAAGTGTGCAGGGGTGAGGTGGGTTCTAGGAGTCAGGTCAAGCAGTAGTCTGACTAGTTTGTTTTGAGATGTTTGTAATTTGGTTTTTAGTGCCTTTGAGGTGCTTTGGTACCATGAGGTGCAAGCATAGTCGTAGTACCCTTGAATGAGTGCTCCTGCCAGAGTCTTCAGGGTATTCTTGTTTACCAGGGAGGAGATCCGGTACAAGAATCGAGTTCGTTGATTGACTTTTTTTATTACATTGGATGCCATTTTGTCACAGGAAAGATTAGCCTCTAGGATGGAACCCAGGTAGGTAATTTCATCTTTCCTTGTGACAATATTGTCACCCACTGTAACTGAGAAGCCGTCTGTTTTGCTGAGTTTGTTATTTGAACCGAAGATATGCTATGTTTATACACACCGGATGTTTAATGTTAGAGTTGCAAGCCTTCGTTGTCATGGTGCATTATATTCTAGAAGGTTGTAGAATACACTAGTACTAATAGACTGTTGTTGTGTTCCAGAATGATCTAAGTGACCCAGGGCAGTCGAGCGATAAACCCAGAATATTCCAGATTGATCTTATTGCCAATGATATGTTCTTGTCTCCCCGGAGACCAGAGGTCTGAAATTATAATGTATTACGAATCATATTATACACAATACGCATTGGTGTAGACGGCCTGCATATCATCTGCTACTTTTGATGAACACAATAAAAGTCATTCTAATACTGATATACACAGAGAAAGAGGGAGATGAATCGGCTTATCTGTTTTCAGACAGTGTCGTTCTGCCTTGGGGGATCTGCTCCATATCGATTCCAATATTCCTCAGCTTCTTTAGGTGTGTGTAATCCAATCCTACGGCCGTCCCTGCCCACGATCGATAACAGCGCCGGGTATGTTAGCCTTGGTCTGAGGCCAGACTTGAACAATTTTTGCATCACCTCCTTGTAGGGTAGACGTCGAGCGATGGCGTCTTTGCTTAGATCCTCGTAGATAAATATTGAATGATCACCATGTTTCAGCTTCCCACGTTGGATGCGAGCAATTTTGATGATGTCATCTCTTATTGATGTCTTCCGCAGAGTAACAATGATGACTCTTGGCCCGTTGTTTCTTTGCTCCCGAGAACCGATTCTGTATGCTTGGTCCACTTTCGGTACTGTGTTTAGAAAGTTGTTACCCAAAATCACTGATAGCACTGTTGGAAAGTTGTCGTCTGCGCAATTGACTGCTTCATCAAGTCCTACAATGCGGATGTTATTTCGCCTGTGGTAGCGTTGGGTTTCGAGTAGCCTCTCCATCGCTTCATCTTTAACCTCTTGTATTTTCCTCCGGCATGCTTCTTCCACCCTTTCTATCTCTTTTGTCACCTCTGTCATGCCAATGCAGATGGTGTTCTCGTTCACTTTGACTGCCCGTGTAATATCTGTCACCGTATTCTCCACTGTCGTGATTCGCTCGGACTGTACAGCGACCGCTTTCTTAACTTCTTCTAATTTAGCATCGATGTGTTCGAGTTTAGCATCGACGTGTGCTTTGAATTCATCTTTGAGTTCCTCGATGTGTAATCTGAAAGCGACCATCTGTTCTTTCATCAGGTTAGTCAATGAGTTGAAATCGGGTGGTGTGATTGTACTGCTTGTGTCAGTTGGTGGTATAGGTGCAGTGACGATGCCGATGGATTTGTCTGCTATTATCTTCTCAAAATCAACTGCTATATCTCTCACAGAGCTTGTTCCTGTCGCTCCTGTTATGTTGACAACTATTGTCTCCCTGTCGGGGACAATAGTCGATGGTCTCGGTGTATTCTCCTCTTTATTCTCCTCGTCTGGGCTTGTCGCCAACGGATCTGTATCCGCGTCGCCTTGAACGTTTCTTTCTTTCTTCGTGTTTCAATCTGCGCCGCTGAAGTTGCCGTTTCTTGTTTCTTTCCCGTCCTTTCCCTATCCTTAACCATGTTGTCTTTTGATATAGTTAGTAGAAGGTCTTATCAATACATACGATGTGGTCTAATCTCTTTTGGTATTGTCCAAATAAGGTTTTTAAACGAAATTAACGTTGACGGGAGCGGAGCTATTGCCAAATGCGTGCGCTACATGTTGCAGCTAAACCGGAAGAAGAAATGTATTTATTATTTAAATGCCTATATATCATATTCGACGCAGACGGTAGGCTATATATAGCTCATTTTGTTATTAATCTTATTAAACTCACCTCCGGTTTTGCGGATATTAGCCTCCGGATTTTATTGCCCCCTTCCCTCTGGACAGTGTCCCGGCGATACTCCCTGTGTATTCTGTTATTATAACAAACCGACCCTCTGATTCAGTTCTCAATAATAGTCGGGCCAGACTTGCTGAAGAGGCGCTCCTCTGAACAACTATACGTGACGTCCCCCTCTCCTCCATGGGTGATGGTGAAGCTCCTGTCAGTGGCAGATCCTGCATTCTACCTTTTGGGGATCATCTGAAACGGATCTCAGCCACGTATAGCCTACTTCTTGTCCCAGTCTGTTATATGAGCAAAGTCTTTTTTTTTGCCTCCATTTCCTTGTTTTTCTTAGCTAGCTAAACAACTTGTATCAGTAATATTGGCGGTCTTTCTTCGGACTACTCGAGTGACTGACGTCACACATACAGCTGCCCCGGCCTCGCTCGGACAGGTGACAGGCAGCGCGACTTGAGTGAGCTGCTCAGCAGCCTCGGCTGGTTGATGCATCCAGCTGCAGGACCACAGCACCGACACTCTCAGGACCGCAACACTTTGCGGACCCACACTCTCCAGACCCTCGCTCCCATTGGCTGATTTGGGTCACGTGACCGTCCCACTCCAATTCAGCCATTGGGTGGGACGGTCACGTGACCCAAATCAGCCAATGGGAGCGAGGGTCTGGAGAGTGTGGGTCCGCAAAGTGTCGCGGTCCTGAGTGTGTCGGTGCTGTGGTCCTGCAGTTGGATACTATTGCTCGGCTGCGCAATGCATTGGTTTGTGACATCGCCGATTTTTTTATTTTAAATATAAGAGGGTATTGGAACAAGGCATTCAATTAACAACATTTAAAAAAAAATAATAATAATAATCTTTGAAAGATAAAAAATAATAATATATATATATTTTTTTAATCTTTGAATTGCGGGACATTGTTTTGTTGTAGCGGGACGCGGGACAAACGTCCCAATATCGGGACTCCTATGCTCAGTGCCCGGCGATAAACTCTTCACTCAGCTAATGAAGGCTAATGCTGGCTAACAGAAGCTAGTTGATCAAAACGGGCCGGATTAGCTTTGAGCTAACAATCTTTGCCTTGATGTATTCATTCCATTCTAAACATAACGTTAGTTTACAAAACATTACCTGTCTATATAACGTTGAGGAACAAATTTTAAAGTGTATGGGTGTGTGTTTTGGTGAACATTGGACCGCTGTTAGTACTGTTAGTTTACTTGCTCAAGCTAATGAAGGCTAATGCTGGCTAACAGAAGCTAGTTGATAAAAACGGGCCAGATTAGCTTTGAGCTAACAATCTTTGCCTTGATGTATTCATTCCATTCTAAACATAACGTTAGTTTACAAAACATTACCTGTCTATATAACGTTGAGGAACAAATTATAAAGTGTGTGGGTGTGTGTTTTGGTGAACATTGATTAGCTTTGAATTAATCACTCTAGTTTCCAGAGCTGATGTGATAGTAACATGGTCGTGGTGTGAATTACCTCTAGATTAAAGTATTTTTGAATGACACAACACTAATAAGGATGGCAAGTGTATGATGGCATGTACAATAATGCTTAGTATCTACAGATATGTAAGAGGATTATATGCAGGTATACATACATATACATAATGCTCTTGCATATCTGTAGATACTATATCTGTACATATCCCTTACCTACTCTTACTAGTTACGCTGCTGGCCAGTATGACTACTACCATAGTGTCTTTATACCTGTATCACTGTACATAATAATACTACAACTCTGTACATACATCTGCTCATTATTACTAGGTGGTACTGATTTATATATTTTAAACAATATAATGAATTCAAGTTGTTTTATTTGTCACATAAGGTACATGTACATTAGTTAAACACTTGGTTCTGTATGAGCCTCCTGAGATTGTGCTTCAGTTTACAATTTTGTCACTACAAACTGAATGCACCTGTTTCAAGTGGCATGAGATTAATCTTTATGGGTTTCTTAACAGGACGGCATATCGCAAGAAAAGAGTCACAGCCAGCAACTTTGGTTTGGTGTCGAAAGCAGTGAAGAACCCAAGACCCACCTGCAGGCGGCGGAGAAAGGATTTCTTTCTAGAACTGGATGACAACTAATAAACAAACTTGAAACTTGACCTTGCATTCATGACCTGTTGTAGTGCAGGATTTAATTCTGAATGTTTAGATTTATGTTCCATTTTGGGGGAGCTGTTTTACGGTTAAAGCCTGTGGCTTCTGTTTATTTCCTTCCTCCCTAAATGTTAAATTTATGAAGCTATTGTGACAGTATGAACAAAACAAGTCTGCCATTAAGTTGTCTTCTGAAGTCCTGCCTCGCATGTGCAGTGGAACACAGTATGATAAACATGGCATCTTAACCCATTCTCTGCCACCACTTTGACCATCCTAAACCATCCTCTGCCAGCGCTATTTGTCTATGGAGATGTTCACCTTCTTTGCAGGGCTATAACTTTTTAAATTGTATTGCTAAATTGACACTATGGCCCATTCAACATCAATTATCTATCGTTCAGGATGTAGGAACGTTTTACTTTTTCATTCACACATTCATACTAAAATACCGTCTAGAGTATAAATATGTTTTTATCGTTTTCTGCTGTATTTCATAGAACGTGAGATATAGCCATAAATGCATATATTAGATGATCAAATGCAGTTTGATACGATCAACGTTATATTAAAAATGTCAACTGTACATGGTCCTAAACGTCATGACTGGTCATCTGCGGGTGACCGGAGGGGGGGGGGGTCGTTTATAATTCAATGACTGACGTTAAAATGATTCATGTAGTATGGGTGATATATTGATCAGAGCAGTTTGTGGTAAAGAAAAACGCTGAAACTCACGTCAGTCTCCTCTTACCGTTGGGCGATCACACTGGAGCAAAAAGATCGCTATTATGGGATGTTGATCGATGCGATCCATTTCCGGTTTGTATATTACTAATACACGTCCAAAACATGTTGATTATTGAGTTATGGCAAAGATTCATATCGACGGTGTTTGTATTGAGTCCTGGGACGCTAAGCGAGTGGCCGGACAAAAATAGGGGACGGACCAAGCACTTCCTTCCCACTTCCGGTTTGGCAACTCGTCGATCGGCCACGAGGTGGCGGTATTGAAGCGTTGCAGAGTTGTGATGGCCCAGACAGCATCACCCAAGACTCCGTGAGTGACATATGAATACCATGACGAAAATATGAAATATTGATCTCAAAGACGCCTTACGGCGTCATTGGCAGATTACACATGGCGGAGAATGACGTGTTAACACGTCATCGGCGAAGAAAGGGTTAAAAACGAAGGGTCGAACGTCCGTTCGAAGAACCCTGACGAAGTTTGAATCCCAAAAACAGGCTTCGGGGACAGCCTTCAAACATATTATTTATATTATTCAAATGGACCTCAAACATGTTCCATTGTGATGTCACAGTAGGATGTCATAATAGGACATTCTAGAACATTTGTGATGTCACAGTATGATGTCATAATAGAACATTCTAGAACATTTGTGATGTCACAGTATAATATATATATAATTGTATGACAGTGAAGTTATTGAATCTTTTTGTAGTGTCTCTTTTCGGTGTTGCACTTTTTAGACGGTCCCTGACAGCGCACTTGCCTCACAGCCGACTGCACATTAGAGATCAATAGTACAGCTCCGAGGACGCCTCGTTTAGGTGAAAATAAGGTTGTAGCTCATTGTCTACCTTACCACGATAGGAAAGAGGTGTCCTTTGTGTTTTAAAAACATTTCGCTTAAGAATTATTGACAGCGGAAATTCGAATCTGTGAATATCTTTCTAACTTTACCTAAGTCTCCCGATTGCGATACAATAAAGCGAATCTTCATCACAAATCATATTCTCAAAATAATCTGACGGGGCAGATATTATTGCTGGTGGACCTATTTCGGCCTGCGAGCCGCCTATTGCCGACCACTGACTGAACTAGGATATCTGTATAACGTGCGTTTAGACAACACTATTTGGGACAGACCACACAGGCTATTACTTCACATAAAATATCATGTCTAAATGAAATGCACAAAACAAAACATTTATGTATCATAACGTTACCCTGGTATAGATCTGTATGCATGTATTTATGTATTTTATTCATAACGTTATACATATTCGTTAACGTTAGGTCGTGCATGGCTTTTACATTGAAAAACGTACTTGTCACATGGTTCCATTCTCCATTCTTCACATCAAAAACTAAAAACGAACTATCAAAACGTACACGGACCAAAATCGGCCCATTATTTACTCCTTTTTTTCATTTGATTCTGACACCAAAATACGAAAAACAGCTCCGTATTTCAGTTTCCCCCCGTTTTTTCGATTTTGGTTTCAAACGGAAATAGGAAAACACGTCGTATTTCCGTTTATTTCCGTTTTTTCGTATTTCCGTTTGAAACGAAAAACGAACTATCAAAACGTACACGGACCGGAGAGGTATAAGGGGGTGCTGTTCAGCAGCGTCAGCTCCGGTTACAGAGGGACCCATAAACGGGAGGCATGGGCCCAAATCACGGGAGAGGTGAACGCCGTGTCTGGCGAGGGGCATATAGCCACCGATGTTAAAAAGAAGTGGGTCGACTTAAAGTCATTCGCCAAACACCGGATGATCGCGAAGCACAGGAGAGACATGCTGGCAACTGGAGGAGGACCAGCAGGCCCGGCCCTCTCCGAATTGGACCTGCGTGTCCAGGCCATAATAGGCAGCACGACGGTCGTGGGTGTAGACGGTGCCGACAGGAATGAGACGAC
Organism: Notolepis coatsorum; assembly: GCF_963971535.1. Taxonomy (NCBI): domain Eukaryota; kingdom Metazoa; phylum Chordata; class Actinopteri; order Aulopiformes; family Paralepididae; genus Notolepis; species Notolepis coatsorum. Next base: position 48,123 of record NW_028169037.1, on the reverse strand, counting down.
GCGCGTCTCCTCTTCTCAGCAGCCAGCATGTCTCCCCCGTTGCCCGTCCCCGATACCGACCGGGTGGTAGGCGTCCCTCCCACAATGTACAGGTGCATCCCAATAAATTAGAACAGGGAATATATTGATTGCCTCCATGCACAGTAAATCTTGCAGTGTTAAATGAAGCGAGTGTTACCACTTTACTCTATTTAGAGTTAATTTAACATTAATTGTAGTTGGGAACAAATACACTCGGGAATAGTGTTAATCTGACACTTCAAAATCTACTGTGTGCCACGCCACATTTGATTCATGCAAATCAAGTATTGAGCTGCACCTGTATAATATCAAATTGAAACATGTGTAATCAGTGCGTCAAGCCCCACGTTAATCACAATTAATCACCCCAATTCATTCCCAGATGCAACCGACTCCGAGGCAAAATGGCGTCCTGGAGCGGCTTGCTGCCGGCCAGGACCGGACCGCTGCCAGCCTGGAGCAGACCGCTGCCAGCCTGGAGCGGGTCGCTGCCAGCCTGGAGCAGACCGCTGCCAGCCTGGAGCGGGTCAATGTCAGCCTGGAGCTGGCCACTGCCAGCTGGGACGAGACCGCTGCCAGCCTGGAGCAGACCGCTTCCAGCCTGGAGCAGACCGCTGCCAGCCTGGAGCACACCGCTGCCAGCATGGAGCAGACCGCTGCCAGCCTGGAGCTGACCGCTGCCAACCTGGAGCTGGCCGCTACCTGCATGGAGTGGGTTGAGACCAGCAAGGAGCGGGTTGCGACCAGCATGTTGCGGGTTGCGACCAGCATGCAGCGGGTTCAGACCAGCGTGAAGCGGGTTGCGACCAGCATGGAGCGGGTTGCGACCAGCATGGAGCAGGTTGAGACCAGCATGGAGCTGGTTGAGACCAGGTCCAGCATGGAGCTGGTTGAGACCAGGTCCAGCATGGAGCGTGTTGATACCAGCATGGAGCAGGTTGTGATCAGCATGGAGCAGGTTGTGACCAGCACAGAGCGGGTTGCGACCAGCATAGAGCGGGTTGCGACCAGCATGGAGCGGCTTGATACCAGCATGGAGCCGGTTGATACCAGCATAGAGCGGGTTGATACCAGCATGGAGCGGGTTGATACCAGCATAGAGCGGGTTGATACCAGCATGGAGCGGGTTGATACCAGCATGGAGCGGGTTGATACCAGCATATAGCGGGTTGATACCAGCATAGAGCGGGTTGCGGCAGCGACAGACCACCAATTGCCCTTCCAATAAACCGCTGACACCCTTTGAGTATTACTGAAGTGATGTGTTTAGTTATTGGTATACATTGTAAACTGCATCGAATAATGACAGAATAGAATAGAATAGATCTTTATTGTCATTGTTACAGTTGTTACAACGAAATTTTAAATGCAGCCCTAGGTGCTAGTAAAAATATAAAACACAGTCCTAAACACAGTTTATATTATTTATATTAATATAAAAACAGGAGTAAGTGTGAGTGTAATTTCACATTCTCTCTCTTTGTGAAGTCAGGATTTCTGTTTAAGACAGGGCACCCATTCATCTGGCCTGATAAGGTTGTCAAGGTCAGCGCCTGCTAGAGCCCCTTTTAGAGCCTCCCAGTTCTAAAGATGCATCGAAGGAGGCGTCTCTATTTTACAGTGTTATAAGCCATTACAATATTGCTTTGTTTTCACTTTTACTCTGCCAGACCTGTGATCAATGATATGCACTCTGCCAGACTAAAGGTCCCTCCGTACGGAGGTACTGAATATTTTCAGACTAAAAGTCCCTCCGTACGGATGTACTGAATATTTTCTCCTCCAATAAACCTGTATTCATTTAACGTGAGTATTCCGCCTGTCTTTTATCTCTTGTTTCTTTATTTCAGAATACCTGATTCGCAGTGTGACACTGTTTTAGACTGCTCAATGCCCGTGGAGAACCTGTCGTGGTTTGACATTAATGCACGCTCATAAGGCCAATCTCTTGTCTATTCTGTATTTACTTAAGCATTCCTGGAGACGTCAAAATCCACGACATAAGGCATAAATAACATTAATAAAACAGGGGGGTATAAAATATAATTGCACTATCCCTTAACACATTGACGACCACGGCTTGCAGTGTAATATATGGCTGGAGGACAACGCTTTGTTAACAAACCGATGTACATTCTAACAGCTATATATATACTTTATAGTATTGCTATCTGTCCATTCTCATTGTCACTTGAGTGCATAAACCGTGTCTTCATAATGGCTTAAAGAAAATAAAAATCCATCGGTTGGTTGTCATTTTATAGCGCAGTGAATACAGTGATGGGCAGTAGCTAGCTACAAGTAGCGACGCTACATAGCTTAACTACAATTCTCAGTAGTGTGATGGTAGCGTCGCTACTTTTTAACCAGGGTAGCGGTCTCTAGCGGAGCTATTTATAGAACGAAGTAGTGACGTAGCGACAAGGAAACGCTACACGCTACTGTCGGGAGAAACAGTCTAGACTAGTATAAAGATTTGTGAGGAGAGAAAAAAAACTCCCCGTAAAAAACCCACTATGATTGGTTGGTTGGTTTAGATATGAGTATGATGACTCACGATTGGGTATGGTAGGCTGATAAGTGCTCATGTAAGCCTTCGGTCAGATTGATAACCCACTAACTCATTGGTCTGCTCATCTCAACATCAAGCAGCATCCTGCGATGTCTGTGATATCCAGAACTCAATGCGTCCACAAACTGCAGGGGTTAAACCCGATCGACAGACCTGACACACGCACCGCTCCGTCCCCCCCAGTCATCGACCTTAGGTCAAGTGATTGGAGTTGCGGAGTCTATTATTTTATTTGCACCGGGAAGGATTCATTTGACCAGTAGGACACTCTTTAATCAGATGATATCCATTTCCCTTATCCGTCACACATTTTACCACTGTAACATTACTTAATAAGCCCATTATATAGAATCTATAATATATATATATAGATATAGAAATAGGTAGATAGATAAATATTTCTTTCTCTAGGTCTCTGTGTGGATAAAGACACACTACTAGAGTTTTACATCATAAATCATGACCATCACGGGGCAGTGTTGCTGCCGACTGGTTAAAGACACACTACTAGAGTTTTACATCATAAATCATGAACATCACGAAGCCGTGCTCCCTCATGCTTAAACAATGGGTAAAGTTACAATGCAAAACATTTCAATGCTTACCCGACTGGTCAGAAGAATGGATACGAAGTGGGTTCCAAAAAGGTTTTATTTTTTAAAAATACAAGATTACAATAAATGCACAGTTCATGGTTTCTAAGTACAAAAGGTTTCTTCTTACAATATATCAGAATGCAGCTCCACCAAAAATCTTTTTTGAGATGAAGTGAGTTAGCCTTTATAAAGGAATTCAAGATCTCTCTGTCATTGGTTCAGATACAGTGATGAAATTTCACTAGCCAGTCAACGTTTTAGTACGTCAGTACATATTTATCCAATCATTTCACTGTACGTGTACAGTACGTGTCTTATCATTCCCTCCGTTATTTATTACTTTGTAGTTACATATCATTAGAGTATGAGAAAGTCCCTCCACATACATCTTAACAGAACCTGCAAAGGGTTAACCTGGTAACCAGGCAGTGCTGCGAGGCCATCTGTGAAAACTCCCATCCCGACTCCTCAGAGCTATGGCAGAAAGTCCTCAGAGATGCTCTCATCCAGTGAACACAGAATTTACACAGTATAGTAATATATAGTATTACTCTCTTTCATTTTAAGCATAGAATTATAATACATATAATATAATATATATATTATAATCCTTATCCTAAGCCTCAATACTGAGAGCGGGCCCCGCTTCACATTCCGATGGTTTACTCCCGTTCTGTATGTTCATGTGGAGGGAGGAGGAGAGACAGACACATCGGTACAGATTACTTTTATATGTAGAATTATAAAGCATATAATTAATATATACTAGCAGTATATATATGTTTCCATAATTATTACATACGCAAAAGGTTAGATTCACACAACAATATATGTATTTTGTAGTTTAACTAAGACAGTGATTCTCTCCTCTGGTCTCATCTCATCTCTGTGCCAACCTGCTCTCTTCATTCTGGCCTTGTGCAGAGCAGCCCATGCACTTCACATATGGACACACACATGTATGATACAGTACATATACATATATATAGTACATACAGTATATACATATATATACACATACTTGTACCAATCATTGGTTATATGTCTACTCTATGTAGGACAGGCAAGCGTTAACATGTGTGCCGGCCTGCTGTTTGCTCGGGCCTGCTCTTAGCTCAAGGCCAGGAGATAGAGAGAGCACATTCCAGAGAAATGGACAGAGAAATGGACTGTGCAGCTCCATGCATTATCAAAAGGTTTCTGTTTCCCGTCTGACTGCATATTCCATTAACTGTAGTGTAGTTTTATAAGTGTATAAAGAGTATACAGGTCATATACATAGCTCCAATCATATATAATAAACATAAGAATATTATACAAAGTGTCACTCGTTGACTTGTGGCACTTAACATGTGTTTACACATAACGTGTTTCTTCTCAATTCCTTTCTGACGGGGCATTACCAGCCAGAATACATATCACATCTATAGTAACATATGCCTAGATTTATAACAAATATATACAATAAACCTATTGTATTGATTCCATTGACTCCACTCTCCAAGATCACGCAAGATATTGTAGTGTACACAAGTTACGGTTCCAGAGTCCACAGTCCATAGTTCTCACAGTTTTTCACAAGTGGGAGGAAGAATCTACAGACATTCCTCATAATCATATATAAGAACAGGATGTCATACTAACCAGTGTCACTAGTTGGCTGTGACACTTTACACCCCCTCTGTCATCCTGGTCGGTCATTTTCCATTGTCTTAATAGCGTCTGTACTGGGGGACGAGATGGCGATTGCGGGGTCACGTGGCCGTGACTCTCCACACCCCCTCTGTCATCTCGGTACCTCTGTACCCTGGTAGCCGGCGGGAAGACTTGCATCTGTTGTTCCCTGGCTGGACGGCTCGATAGGATAGGGGCCACGTCGTGGCTTGGTATCCGGCGGGAAGACTTGCATCTGTTGTTCCCTTGGTCATCTTGGGGTCACCCCCTCTGACCTCTTGGATCTCTCCCATAGTTTGAGGTAGGTTGAATTGTCACTTCTCAGGCGACCCCACGGGTCCCCGAGAATTGTAGCAGCAGTCCTCTATTGAAGTGTGGTTGGCCTGGTCGTATGACCCTGTCCGTAGGCCTCGCAGGACATCACAGATACGGTCCACAGAGGACTCATTTCTTTTCTCTCTTTCAGGTCCATTCAGGGCTCTCGTCGCCCTGTAACCTGGGTCCAGGCCGATGTCTCTCTGTCCGGTCTAGGAGGTCTAGGAGGTCTAGGAGGTCTTGGAGGTCTAGGAGGTCTAGGAGGTCTGGGAGGTCTAGGTGATCTGGGAGGTCTAGGTGAGGACCTTGAGGATGCTCTGGAGCTTGACCTATCCCGGTCTTCCTCCATTTCCGAGTTCTGACCTGAGTCAGTATATTCCTTCTTGCCATTCGCTGCGTCGTCCACTGACTCCGGGGGACCCCCCCCCGTCTAAGAATGCTCCTGGCCCGAAATAGGGCAGGTTCTGATCCTTCCGGTCCGAACTGTACTGTCGGTCTCCTTGGTGTATCCTAAGGAGGGAGGTCGGTTCATTCCAGGATCGCAACATATTCACTTTGATCATCTGATCCTTCATAGAGCGTACAGCTCCCTCTGCCACCCCGTTCGTATTGGGCTGGTAGGGTACAGAGTATTGGGCCATTACACCCGCTTCCTCCAGTAGTTTCAGTCCTGCTCTCAGATACTGCTATTCGTCTCGATGGCACTGGTTCAGGTTTTGTCCCCCTTACCAGCGCACATTGTTCACAGGCCTTTCGGACTGTTGTTTCCGTCCACTTCCTTCTTGCACAGGGGGTCGACCCTGTGTTGTGCTTGTCTCGGTCCAGACTGGGTAGTTAGTTACTGTTATGTCTGGTGTTAGCTCTGGCTAGTTAGCCAGCTTGTAGATTCAGGCTATGTACCCTCTTATAGACTCAGCTCCTGCTGATAACACCAGCCTGTATTATTATGCTGGTTCCACTTCCGTCACAGTAGCAGGACTTATGCAGGACTTATTCTGATTTTAAGTAAACATTAGGTTACTTCTAGTTCAGGTGACCTGGTACCTATTTTTCTACTTAGGTTTCGACTGTAAGTAAACATTACGTTACCCTTTAGTCGTGAGTAAACACTACTTTAATCACAAAAATATACTTTAAGTGTGATTTTCTCTTTGAGTAGATCCTTCTACATTAGGTTTTTGACTTTAAGTAAACATTACGTTACTTTTTAGTCGTGAGTAAACTTTTACTGCAATCACAAAAATATACTTTAAGTGTGATTCTTTCTTTGAGTAGAACCTTTTAGGTTTTTGACTTTAAGTAAACATTACGTTACTTTTTAGTCGTGAGTAAACTTTTACTGCAATCACAAAAATATACTTTAAGTGTGATTCTTTCTTTGAGTAGAACCTTTTTTAGGTTTTTGACTTTAAGTAAACATTACGTTACTTTTTAGTCATGAGTAAACTTTTACTGCAATCACAAAAATATACTTTAAGTGTGATTCTTTCTTTGAGTAGAACCTTTTAGGTTTTTGACTTTAAGTAAACATTACGTTACTTTTTAGTCGTTAGTAAACTTTTACTGCAATCACAAAAATATACTTTAAGTGTGATTCTTTCTTTGAGTAGAACCTTCTACGTTTTTGACTTTAAGTAAACATTACGTTACTTTTTAGTCGTGAGTAAACTTTTACTGCAATCACAAAAATATACTTTAAGTGTGATTCTTTCTTTGAGTAGAACCTTCTACGTTTTTGACTTTAAGTAAACATTACGTTACTTTTTAGTCGTTAGTAAACTTTTACTGCAATCACAAAAATATACTTTAAGTGTGATTCTTTCTTTGAGTAGAACCTTCTACGTTTTTGACTTTAAGTAAACATTACGTTACTTTTTAGTCGTGAGTAAACTTTTACTGCAATCACAAAAATATACTTTAAGTGTGATTCTTTCTTTGAGTAGAACCTTCTACGTTAGGTTTTTTCAAATCTGTAATTAATTTTACTCCAGAGGCACCTGCCAGCAGTCATTTCGGTTCATATTCTTTCGGCTTTTGATACCTATTTAAATAGTATAAAGCCCAACTCACTTGAACTCATGTTCTAAGCCCCGGAACCTCCAATCCGTTTTGACAGACCTATAAACCAGTGACTTGGCCGCCCCAGCACTACAGCGTCCTGTATGCTGAAGCTTCCGAGCCCCCACAAATCTGATAAGCCCGTCGGATATAGAGACCCTGATGCTCGCTCTGTCCCCCCGCGTCAAGGTGCTAAGCTTGATGAGAGTTTGCAGAGTCTCAATTTTTATCCATAGGCGCTGGTGAGTGTACAGCTCATGCAGCTGATATGGTTGGTAGGGTGCTAACCTACCAAATAGTTACTGTCAGGAAATCCCTTCTGAATGAAATAGATTACAAATTCACTTTACTTTACTCTGGGTTTAGAGCAAGGACGGACATCTTTACATATTATACTTAAAATATATACAAAATGCATGTAGTATTCTATTTCATGTTTCTTCCTAAATGACAATAACACTATATATTATTCCTCTTGACAGATGAGCTGTATGTCAAGTGCAGTTTGCACTTGCTTGAGTGTCATGTGTCAGGGCCCCAGAAGGTAAGGATACTATTGATTCTCCTTCCAGGCTTTGAATTCCTCCCTTTTTGTCCTCACCTCTGCTTGCTGTTCTGGGGTTAGTGCGGCCCACTCGTCTGCAGGTAGGTATTGGTACTTCTTTTTCCCTGTTCTGTCCTTGGTTGTTTTCGGGGGGAACTCCTGGGAGGCCCCCCTTTTGTCAGATAGCATTTTGACTTGGTCATACAGCATACATTCGATACGTAACTGGTCTTGTGACCATGCTGCGCATCGGGCTGCCAGTAGGTTACCCCCTGGGACTCCTCTGAATAGCTTTTCAAGCAGTAAGCATGATCCTTGCATAGGTGTTCCATTCATGACTGATCCTGCTGCAATATTGAGAGACATGCTCCCGTCTCGCACCTGTGGGATTAGTTTCTCCACCATGTTATCCCCTGGATCTTGACCGGGGGTCCTTACTTCTCTTTCCATCAGTTGGTCCATTGAGGCCCTTTCGGGGATCTCTAGTCCTTTGAGATGTCTCAACATGCGAGCTAGCGTCTCTTGTGCTTGCATCTCCTGAGCGAGCATCTGCTGCGCCAGCTTCTCATGAGCTAGCATCTGCTGCGCCAGCTTCTTCTGAGCTACCTGTGCCAACTTCTCCTGAGCTAGCATCTTCTGCGCCAGCTTCTTCTGAGCTAGCGTCTGTTGTCCCAGCGTCTTCCGTGCTAGCATCTCTTGTGCTAGCTTCTCTTGTGCTAGCTTCTCCTGAGCTAGCGTTGGTTGTGCCAGCTCCTCCTGAACTAGCATCTCTTGTGCTAGCTTCTCTTGTGTTAGCTTCTCCTGAGCTAGCGTTGGTTGCGCCAGCTCCTCCTGAGCTAGCATCTCTTGTGCTAGCTTCTCCTGAGCTAGCTTCTCTTGTGCTAGCTTCTCCTGAGCTAGCGTTTGATGTGCTAGCATCTGTTGTGCTAGCTTCTCTTGAGCTAGCGTCTGATGCGCTAGCATCTGTTGTGCTAGCTTCTCTTGAGCTAGCGTTGGTTGCGCCAGCTCCTCCTGAGCTAGCATCTCCTGGGCTAGCTTCTCTTGTGCTAGCTTCTCCTGAGCTAGCTTTCTTGTGCTAGCTTCTCCTGAGCTAGCGTTGGTTGTGCCAGCTCCTCCTGAGCTAGCATCTCCTGGGCTAGCTTCTCTTGTGCTAGCTTCCCTTGTGCTAGCGTTGGTTGTGCCAGCTCCTCCTGAGCTAGCATCTCCTGGGCTAGCTTCTCTTGTGCTAGCTTCTCCTGAGCTAGCGTTGGTTGTGCCAGCTCCTCCTGAGCTAGCATCTCCTGGGCTAGCTTCTCTTGTGCTAGCTTCTCCTGAGCTAGCGTTGGTTGTGCCAGCTCCTCCTGAGCTAGCATCTCCTGGGCTAGCTTCTCTTGTGCTAGCTTCTCCTGAGCTAGCTTCTCTTGTGCTAGCTTCTCTTGAGCTAGCGTCTGCTGTTCACTTCAGCTATGTAGCCTGATGTTAGCTCGGGCTCCGGCTAGGTAGCCTTCAGATAGCGCTCGATTCCCTTTTGGCTAGTTAGCCTGCGTTCCTGTAGACTAGGGCTATGTAGCCTCATGTAGCCTCGGGCTAGGTAGCTTCACCTAGTTAGCACCAGCTCGGTAGCCGATGGTGAGCTAGTTAGCTCTCGTCTGGCTAGGGCCAGTTCACTTCCTGTTAGCACTGGCTTGTTAGCCTGTTGGGAGCTAGTTAGCTCTTGGCTAGTTAGCCATCAATTCGCTCCTGGCTTTGTTAGCCTGTGGTGAGCTAGTTAGCTTTTGGCTAGTTAGCCATCAATTAGCTCTTGGCTAGTTAGCCTGTGGTGAGCTAGTTAGCTCTTGGCTAGTTAGCCATCAATTCACTCCTGGCTTGTTAGCCTGTGGGGAGCTAGTTAGCTCGTGGCTAGTTAGCCTGCATTCCTGTGAGCGCCGTTTTAGCAGCTTCACGTAGCCTCGGGCTAGGTAGCCATCCAGTTAGCATTTAGTTCGCTTGTGGCTAGTTAGCCTGCATTCCTGTGAGCGCCGTTTTAGCAGCTTCACGTAGCCTTGGGCTAGGTAGCCATCCAGTTAGCATTTAGTTCGCTTGTGGCTAGTTAGCCTGCATTCCTGTGAGCGCCGTTTTAGCAGCTTCACGTAGCCCCGGGCTAGGTAGCCATCCAGTTAGCATTCAGTTCGCTTGTGGCTAGTTAGCCTGTGTTCCAGTGAGCGCCGTTTTGGCTGGCTCACGTAGCCCCGGGCTAGGTAGCCATCAAGTTAGCTAGCCTGCATTCCTGTGGGCAAAGCACGAAATTATGTTGCACTTGTAACTCCCCCCAGAGCTTTCTAGTGAAGCGTGATTTTTTTTCTTTGAGTAGAATTTTCTACGTTAGGTTTTGTCAAATCTGTAATTAATTTTACTCCAGAGGCATTTGACAGTAGTCCTGTTTTCTTCGGCCGTTAGCACCTATTCAGTTAGTATAAATGCCCAACGAAGGGACGCCATGATAAGTGCTCATGTAAGCCTTCGGTCAGATTGATAACCCACTAACTCATTGGTCTGCTCATCTCAACATCAAGCAGCGTCCTGCGATGTCTGTGATATCCAGAACTCAATGCGTCCACAAACTGCAGGGGTTAAACCCGATCGACAGACCTGACACACGCACCGCTCCGTCCCCCCCAGTCATCGACCTTAGGTCAAGTGATTGGAGTTGCGGAGTCTATTATTTTATTTGCACCGGGAAGGATTCATTTGACCAGTAGGACACTCTTTAATCAGATGATATCCATTTCCCTTATCCGTCTCACGTTTTACCACTGTAACATTACTTAATAAGCCCATTATATAGAATCTATAATATATATATATAGATATAGAAATAGGTAGATAGATATATATTTCTTTCTCTAGGTCTCTGTGTGGATAAAGACACACTACTAGAGTTTTACATCATAAATCATGACCATCACGGGGCAGTGTTGCTGCCGACTGGTTAAAGACACACTACTAGAGTTTTACATCATAAATCATGAACATCACGAAGCCGTGCTCCCTCATGCTTAAACAATGGGTAAAGTTACAATGCAAAACATTTCAATGCTTACCCGACTGGTCAGAAGAATGGATACGAAGTGGGTTCCAAAAAGGTTTTATTTTTAAAAAATACAAGATTACAATAAATGCACAGTTCATGGTTTCTAAGTACAAAAGGTTTCTTCTTACAATATATCAGAATGCAGCTCCACCAAAAATCTTTTTTGAGATGAAGTGAGTTAGCCTTTATAAAGGAATTCAAGATCTCTCTGTCATTGGTTCAGATACAGTGATGAAATTTCACTAGCCAGTCAACGTTTTTGGAACGTCAGTACATATTTATCCAATCATTTCACTGTACGTGTACAGTGCGTGTCTTATCATTCCCTCCGTTATTTATTACTTTGTAGTTACATATCATTCGAGTATGAGAAAGTCCCTCCACATACATCTTAACAGAACCTGCAAAGGGTTAACCTGGTAACCAGGCAGTGCTGCGAGGCCATCTGTGAAAACTCCCATCCCGACTCCTCAGAGCTATGGCAGAAAGTCCTCAGAGATGTTTCAAGTTTCAAGTTTCTTTAATAGTTGTCATACAGAAGTACAGAATACTTTCATACAAAATGCTTCTTACTGTTACGCTCCAGAGACTGTGCTAGACAAGATAGTATCAAATAACATAGTATAGCATGTAATTTAGAAGTAGAAAATGAGGTCACAGTGTTCAGTATAGACATATGTACAATGTTCGATGCAGAATAGACGTAACTGAGTTACCATATAATATACAATACTATGCAGTGTACTAATGTACAGTACTATATAGTGCAAAGCAGAAATGGGATGAGGTACAATTTAGGTACAATTTACAGTAAGGTGTACGAGTTGTAGTGCAATCCTTCATCAATAAATATAAAGTGTGGGGAGTGGGTGCTACAGTGTGTTTGTTTAAAGTGGGTGTGTGCTATAAAGTGTGTGGAGTGGGTGCTACAGTGTGTTTGTTTAAAGTGAGTGTGTGCCTGTGGATGTGTGTGCTATGTGCGTTTGATGGTTGTTGTTGTGTAGTGTTCATTGTTCGTTTAGCAGCCTGATGGCCTGGGGATAGAAGCTTCTTCTGAGTCTTTCTGTGCTCGCCTTGAGACTCCGGTATCGCTTGCCTGACCGCAGCAGTTCAAAGAGGCAGTTGTTCGGGTGACTGGAGTCTTTAATGATTCTCTTAGATGCTCTCATCCAGTGAACACAGAATTTACACAGTATAGTAATATATAGTATTACTCTCTTCCATTTTAAGCATAGAATTATAATACATATAATATAATATATATATTATAATCCTTATCCTAAGCCTCAATACTGAGAGCGGGCCCCGCTTCACATTCCGATGGTTTACTCCCGTTCTGTATGTTCATGTGGAGGGAGGAGGAGAGACAGACACATCGGTACAGATTACTTTTATATGTAGAATTATAAAGCATATAATTAATATATACTAGCAGTATATATATGTTTCCATAATTATTACATACGCAAAAGGTTAGATTCACACAACAATATATGTATTTTGTAGTTTAACTAAGACAGTGATTCTCTCCTCTGGTCTCATCTCATCTCTGTGCCAACCTGCTCTCTTCGTTCTGGCCTTGTGCAGAGCAGCCCATGCACTTCACATATGGACACACACATGTATGATACAGTACATATACATATATATAGTACATACAGTATATACATATATATACACATACTTGTACCAATCATTGGTTATATGTCTACTCTATGTAGGACAGGCAAGCGTTAACATGTGTGCCGGCCTGCTGTTTGCTCGGGCCTGCTCTTAGCTCAAGGCCAGGAGATAGAGAGAGCACATTCCAGAGAAATGGACAGAGAAATGGACTGTGCAGCTCCATGCATTATCAAAAGGTTTCTGTTTCCCGTCTGACTGCATATTCCATTAACTGTAGTGTAGTTTTATAAGTGTATAAAGAGTATACAGGTCATATACATAGCTCCAATCATATATAATAAACATAAGAATATTATACAAAGTGTCACTCGTTGACTTGTGGCACTTAACATGTGTTTACACATAACGTGTTTCTTCTCAATTCCTTTCTGACGGGGCATTACCAGCCAGAATACATATCACATCTAGACACCTATAGTAACATATGCCTAGATTTATAACAAATATATACAATAAATAAACCTATTGTATTGATTCCATTGACTCCACTCTCCAAGATCACGCAAGATATTGTAGTGTACACAAGTTACGGTTCCAGAGTCCACAGTCCATAGTTCTCACAGTTTTTCACAAGTGGGAGGAAGAATCTACAGACATTCCTCATAATCATATATAAGAACAGGATGTCATACTAACCAGTGTCACTAGTTGGCTGTGACACTTTACATAGGCCAAAACATTACGGGTAGGCCAATCAGAGGCAGGATAGGGCGGGACTCCAACCGCAAATCAGGAAGTGAAAATCAAAACACAGACGTACTGATGAATGAATGCAATTTAACGGATTACATGAACCAGTCCGCACGAAATGGCAGAGGGGTTCGATGGCATTGATGAAGATGATGATGTCAATAACAACAATGCCTCTCCATGGCCCTATCTGGGACACATGAGTTTGACTGAAAAAACGGCTAAAACATATGCTGCTCTCAACTTGTCCAGCACTAACTTGAGAACACATTCAGGTGAGCTGATGAAAATCAACTGTTCCCAAACAGCACACAAGTCAGTACACTTTTTGTCAACAGCTTTAACTAACAGACAGCTGCTATCATGATGATGTTTCACTGTAGGCAGAAAATGAACAATATTATGGGGGTGGAGAAAAGAAAAAAAGAGGGAAAAGCAGTGGTTCCCAACCTGTGGGACAGGACCCCCAGGGGGGGTCCCCACATGATTTTGGGGCCATGGAATGTTTTGTGAGTTACATATTTAAATACATTTGGTCATTTAGCTGACACTTTCATTCAAAGCAACTTACAAATTGTGTACAACAAGTCAGCAGGAGTGGTACATATCTAGCAGCCAAGGATAAGTAGTATTGTTTGTCAGTGTCAAGCTTGAGTGTTATACTCTGAGTACATACTGTAGTAGTATAGACATATTAGCATAGTTGGTAGTAGTATATACAATACATGGTAGCATAATACTAGTAAAATGAAGTAAAACAGTTACAATTCAGATATTGAAGAAGTGTGTTTTTGGTTGATAAAGTGGGCAGGTTTCAGAAGATGCAGAGTTTAGGGATAAATAATACATAAAGATAGAATAGAAAAGAAAAAGACCATTACTGCATCAAAAGTAATCAACAAACTATACTATAAAAACTGATAAAACCAAATGGTCTCTTTCTTTTCTTTTGTAGAGGCTGCACCCAGCTAAACTTGCCTTCCTGGATTTTGTACATAATACAAGTTCATGTTAAAAGGATGACACAAAAAGCCAGACCGAGGGCTTGTTTCAGTTTTATAATAACAAATCAAACTGAGAATTTTTTTTTGCCTGCCTATTTGTTTGGTGGAAACTTGATCACGAAGTAAAAAAAAAGAAAAAAGTAGTGCAGCTAGCTATTTTTGCCATGTTCTTGTAGTGTAGCTTGCTACATTTATCTGGGGATAGCTTCCATTGTAGTTGAGCTATATTTAATCGAGAGTAACTTGTAGCTTGCTACATTTTCCAAGTAGCTTGCCCATCACTGCGTGAATATAAGGTTTATCGCAGTTTTCGCCTAGTCTTTTTTCTGGGGAGCTAGATAATAGGCTAAAGGCTAGTCACGTTATATCAAACGCCATTTCTGCTGTATATATACGAATGAAATAAAACAAACTGCGTAGCATCCGGACTATTACAGAGCATCTATGGATGAAATGGGGGCGGCGGGGGACGCTGATTACTATTATTGATTAGCAATACAGTGTGCGTTCAAGTAGCCATTTTCACTGATCGATCACGTTGCGTTTTAAAACAATGTCCAATCCAGCTGTAATTTGGGGGAATAGTATCCTACCGTCAGCCCATGTGATCACCGGCAGCATTTCGTCATTAGTCATCGCAATCTGGTAGATCGATATGTCCATTGGTTGATCATAAATCCCATTATTACAGGCTGAAATCTGCGTTCGGTAACGGGATCAAAGATGGAGTATGTTCGGCTGGGATCGAGGCTCATATGAAACGCCCACAGACAGTAAATCTTTTTTTCAATCGCCCTCAATGATACTGCAGTGGAGCGATGGCGCCCCTAAGCGGATCTGGCCGGTATTGCATGTTTCGAAAATCAAATATGCGGGTAGGTCCTGCAAGTCGATCGGGGAAGTTAACCCTTTAATCGCCAATGACATGTTTAGACGTCATTCCTCGCCATGCGTAATCTGCCAATGACGTTTTACAGCGTCTTTGAGATCAATATTTCAAAAATCTGTATCATATCATGTATCATATTTCACCCACGGAGACCTGACGGGTGCTGTAGATCTCCTCAACTCTCCAACGGTTCAAGACCGCCACCTGGTGGCCGATCGGCGAGTTGCCAAAACCGGAAGTGAGCGGCCGGAAGTGGTGCTCACCCATATTTCGTCCGGCCACTCGCTATCGCTCGTGGGACTCCATCTCAACACTGGATAATCGATCGGTTGCCATAACTCAATAAACAATGTTATTTGGACGTATATAGTATTATACAACCTGGAAATGGATCGCATATATCAACATCCCATAATAGCAATCTTTTTGCTCCACGGCCATCACCCAACGCTACGAGGAGACTGGGGTGAGTTTCAGCCTGTTTGTTTACCATTTTCGATACAAACTGCTATGATCAATATATCTCCCATACTACATGAAACATTTAACGTCGGTCATTGCATTATAAACGACCCCCCCCCCCCCCTCTCCGGTCAACATCAGATGATGAGTCATGACGTTTAGGACCTTGTACAATTGAAATTTTTAATCTGACGTCAATCGGTATCAAACTACATTTGATGATCTAATATATGTATTTATGGCTATAACTCACGTTCTATGGAATGCTGCAGAAAACGATAAAAACATATTTATACTTTAGACCGTATTTTAGTATGAATGTGTGAATGAAAAAGTAGAACGTTGCTACATCCTAAACGATAGATACTTGATGTTGAATGGGCCATAGTAATGTCAATTTAGCAATACAATTTAAAAAGTTATAGCCCTGCAAAGAAGGGGAACATCTCCATAGACTTACAGTACTGGCAGAGAAGGGATTAAGATGAGAATAATCTCCAGCAGATAAAGGGTTAATAGCATTATTAATATGGAATAAAACAATAACAACTTAACTCGTGGCTCTGGTCCACAACGCATGGCACCGAAACACGGCTGGTCCCTATAGTGTTAATGTCGTGTGTGTGTGTGTGCGTGTGCGTGGGGGGGGGGGGGGGGGGGGGTGGGTGCAAGGGAGACTGTTGTTTTAAAATTTAGCTGAGTTTAGTGCACATATGGCCCTGGGATCAAAACTAAACTTCAGTCTGTTTGTCCGGGTGGGCATGACGCTGAAACGCCTGCCCGAGCGCGGCCGTACGAAGTGTTTGTTGCCCGGGTGGTGTGGGCCTTCCTTATTTTTACTGCTTTTTTAAGGCAGCGGGAGTTGTATAGTCCCTCCAGTGAGGGGAGGGGGCAGCCGATAATCTTCTGGGCCGAGTTGACGACCCTCTGGAGCGCCCTCCTCTCTGCGGCTGTGCAGCTGAGGAACCACACATTGATGCAGTAGGTGAGGATGCTTTCCACGGAGCAGCGGTAAAAAGACACAAGCAGGTCTTGTCTGAGGTGGTTTCTCAGTATTCTCAGGAAGTAGAGTCTGCTGTGCCTTTTTCACTATCGCCGTGGTGTTGGTTCTCCAGGTCAGGTCATCCTCCAGGTGGACACCCAGGAACTTGATGACCGAGACTCTCTCCACACATCCCCCGTCGATGTACAGTGGCTGTATGTCTGTCTTCTTCCTCCTGTAGTCCACGATCATCTCCTGGGTCTTTCGCTTATTCAGCTGTAGGTTGTTATCTTTGCACAGGGCTAACAGCTGCTCTACTTCATCGCGGTACGCGGTCTCATCGCCTTTTGTGATGCAGTCCACCACGGTGGTGTCATCAGCGAACTTGATGATGGTTTTGCTGGGGTGGACTGCGGTGAAGTCGTGTGTGTAAATAGAATAGAAAAGGGGACTCAGCACGCAGCCCTGGGGGGATCCGGTGCTGAGGCTGATGGCTGTGGAGGTGCGGTGGCCTATCCTGACCCTCTGGGGTCAGAGAGGAAGTCCTTGGACCACCGGCAGAGCAAGCAAGTCGAATTCAGGTCCAGATTTAATTCAACTATAAATATAGGAATTAATTGCACGCATGTGAATAATCTATTCACATGCGTGCAATTAATTGCTGTCGGACTAAGACAGCCCGCCTATTATCCGGGCCCATTAACGGGTCAGGCCGCATGTCCTGGTCATGTGGTGGCTGGATGGAGGGGTAGTGGGACACCACGCTTCTCCACGATGTTGTGCAGGACGCAGCAGGCCATGATAATCGTACACACCTGGAAAGAATAAATAAGCCACAATAAATGACATGCAACATTATGATTGTATTGGGCTGAGGTGGGCACTCATACATGTTTTAACACGGCACGGCCAAAACTATTTATCAGCTGTTGCCTTCATACACACCTTATCCGGCGTGTACAGCAGCTTGCCACCTGCTGCGTCCAAACACATCCAGCGTCTCTTTATTGACCCAATTGTGCGCTCCACGGTGGACCGGGTGCGCGCATGGCGCTCGTTATACGCCGCCTCCTGCGCGGCCTGAGGGTTGGCGACTGGGGTCATCAGCCAGGGGGCCAGTGCATATCCACGGTCTTCTAATAAAACAAGTCATTAGAGGAATAGAAGCCTATACTGTTGCAAGAACAATTCTATCCGCACAGATACTCACCAATTAGCCATGCGTCTCCTGCGTCTCCTTGTTCGAGGAGCATACCCACTTCGCTGTTCTGGAGGATGTACGAGTCGTGCGCACCTCCTGGGAAACGGGCGACGACGTTCAACAGCTGGTTGTTGGCGTCGCAGATGACCTAATAATAAATAATATTTCAAAATTCTATTTGAAGAGAGAAGCTATATAAAAGAAAGGGTAGATATAAATATATAGTAACACAGGAAAAAAGAAAAAACAAGTAAGATAAGAAAAGGAAGCAAGGTGCTGTCCAATTGGATGAAGTGGTAACAAGAGAGTTAACAAAAAACAGAAACTAGAAACATACCTGTACATTGATAGAATGGTACTGCTTCCGATTAACACATTGACCGCCAATAACGTTGTACGACGGATTTGCTGGTCATGCGAATTCCGCCAAGCCACGGCGTACGACGTTATTGAGATCATATTTAATTTTTTCGCCACCCAGCCTCTGCTGAGACAGTGAGACTCTGCACAACCGTGCAACGCTTCAATACCGCCGCCTGGTGGATGATCGGGCGAGTTACAACCGGAAATGGATCTCTGGTGATCTCGGTGCATCTGGGAAATCCGTCGCTGCCATAACTTAATAATCGATATGATTTGGGCGTTTATACAAACCGGAAATGGATCTAGTCGATCGACGTCAAATAAGTGGGATCTTTTTCCTCCAGTCTCATCGGCGAACGGTAAGAGGACAGTAATGTTACTTTCAGCTTGATTGTTTATTCTTTTCAATGCAAACCGCTCTGATCAATATATCACCCATACTACAGTACATAAAGCATTTACTGACGATCACGGAATTATAAACGACCCCCCCCCCCCCCTTTCATCCGCGCATGATGAGTCATAACGTTTAGGATCGTATTCAGTTGGATTTTTTAATATAGCGTGTATCGCGAATAAACTGCA
The DNA here is from genome assembly GCF_963971535.1 of Notolepis coatsorum. Taxonomy (NCBI): domain Eukaryota; kingdom Metazoa; phylum Chordata; class Actinopteri; order Aulopiformes; family Paralepididae; genus Notolepis; species Notolepis coatsorum. Next base: position 29,435 of record NW_028169037.1, on the reverse strand, counting down.
ATCGATAATCTATATTATGCGTTTAGGCCTATAACTAGCGTTCTAGGAATTACTGCAGAAAACGATAAAAACATACTTATCTAGACGGTATTTTCGTATGAATCTATGAATGAAAAAGTATAACGTTCCTACATCCTGAACGATAGATAATCGATGTTGAATGGGCCATAGTAATGTCAATTTAGCAATACAATTTAAAAAGTTATAGCCCTTCAAAGAAGGTGAACATCTCCATAGACAAATAGAGCTGGCAGAGGATGGTTTAGGATGGGTACAATGCCCGGCAGAGAATGGGTATCCAATAATAATTATAATTATATAATAATAATTATATAATAATAATAATAATAATAATAATAATAATAATAATAATAATAATAACAGTTATCCAATAAATACTGTGATTTTTGGTAACACTTGTCCGTTTGCCTGTGTCCACCTGTTTACATTCAAGGCCTACCGGGGGAAAACGAGCTATATTTTTCTGACTGCTCAGGCCTAGGGCAAGTCAATTTAGGCTTGAATGTAACAAACATAAAGGGGGTCAGAACATGTATATACCCTTCTTACCTGTGTAACTATATATAATAATACAGAACAACATTTCATCATTATCCTGGTGAAATAATCATTCAAACTTGATTTAATCTCAAAGTGAATGGTGTCTTTTCCTTTACATAAATAGAGACATTTCCACCATGAATTGATACAGAAAAGGCACAAATTGGTGCTTAGAAGTACACCAGAATACAGGAAGTGAAGTGTTTGACACCCAATGTATCCTGGGGGAGGACCCCCTAGACCCCCCCCCCCACACTTAACACAATGGCCGCCAACAACGAGTTAACTCGTTATAGCCCGCCAATCGAATTCTGCCAACAACGAGTATACTCGTTATTATGATCGTTATTTCTTTTATTCGCTATTTCCATTCATAATTCATCCTGCTGTGCTGTGGGAATGTGTGGCACTCTGTCTGAGATCGCAACGGTCCGATACCGCCGCCTGGTGGTATGCGGCCGATGTTGCACTTACTTTCTGAAGGAAGCTTGACTCTGTGCTTCAAGTGAATGTCTTCCGGGCGCAGTTATCTTGTAACGTGGATCAAGATACACACTCGATTGCATTGAATCGCCTTTGGGACGCCAGGATCATTATGCTTTTGGGGCTTATGGCGTGGGCCAAATGGACATACGATCTAGCAGATGGCAATCAAATAATTGGAATATTCTTTTTGCAGTCTCATCGGCCACATGACACATGTAAGAGCAATCTAACGTTAATTTCAGCTTGATTGTCCATTGCCATCAGAGCCATCGCTCTGATCAACGTATGCTGTTGTACTAACGAATGCCGTTATTGACAATCAATTAATCATAAAGGACCCCCCCCCACTTTCCTGCATGCATGATGTAACATAATATACCGATCATATGCATTTGAATTCTTTATTGTAGCGTGTATAGGGACGAAATGCCAATGGATTAAGTATAATATGCGTCGCGGCCTATTACTAGCGTTCCAGGAATTATCCTCGACCACTCTAAAACTATACTTATATTCACCACGGTATAAAACGACAATGTATGGATGGAAAAAATATTCCTTTTCCACATCTTGAAGGATAGATACCCGGTGTCAAATGGGCCATAGTATTGCATATATAGCTATAATATTTAAATAGGTATAGCCCTGCAAACAAGGTGAGCGACTCCCACCGTTTACAGTGATGGCGTCAGCTGCTAAGAATGAGGCTATTGCGTGGCAGTCAATCAATGTGTTAAAGTGCCCCCCCCCCCCCCCCCCCATAAACAAAAACATTTCCACTATGAATTGATGCAGAAAAGGCACAAATTGGTTCTTAGAAGTACACCAGAATGCAGGAAGTGAAGTGTTTGACGCTCAATGTTTCCTGGGGGAGGACCCCCCTAGAGTGCCCCCCCCCCCCCCCCCCCCCCCCCCCCCCCCCCCCCCCCCCCCCCCATGTTGAAACCAAGCCTGCGGCCTCGCTCGTAGTACCCGATTGTTATAGCGTTTCATCTCCACTAAGAGACGCCCCGCGGTCAACCACCACCACGGAGTCTCGAACGGTAAATAAAACACACAAAACGGACTTCTCCTCCGTCAGGCCCGATAGTTCTCTGAGTAACTACAGCGTGTATGAAAGCCGGCGCTCCCTCATTAAGCAGCGAAATGACTCCAGTATGTGGCCTCTCTCTCTCTCTCTGCCTCCGCTATAAGTTGTTGTTTTAATGACCCCAGCGGAAGGTTACAGACACAACGAGCGTGCAGGGAGGAGGGGGGGGGGGGGGGATACGATAAAAGAGGAAAAATAATATCGCTGAGTCATCCGCCACAGAGGAACATGAACATTGCTACAGCCCCCCCCCCCCCCCCCTCCCGCGGGGATCCGTAATGATTTCAGTAGGCGTGTGGAATAAACCTGTCCAGAGCAAATATAAATAACAGCCATTAAAGCATATCCCAGTGAGGAGTGTTTTTTATGGGAAACCCGAACAATATACAGCATATATACAAGTTATTGGATTCCCCTCAGGCTGAAATATGGGTGACAGGCTGGGCTCAGTACACCACCACAGACGGGTCGGCTCAACCAAGACCGAGCGGGGGAGTCTATGTTCAGTGTACGTTTTTTTATTATCTATTTTCCTTTTTAGAATGGGCTTTTTTTTTTTTTTTTTTTTTTTTTTTTTGACCGAGTACCGATTTATGCTAGATCAATCGGTACCACATTTCGGTAACTTTACATGGTAAAATGGTAAATGGTTTTATCCAAAGCGCTTTACAAATGTTTCCTCTAGAGCTGGGCCGTTAACAGCGTTAACGTGCTGCGTAACGCGATACTATTATCGCGCGATAATATAATTAACACATTAATATAAATTTTTTTTTTTTGTACCTTTATTTACCAGGGTAGGTTTGCTGAGCACAGATGCTCTTTTTCAGGAACGCCCTGCTTCACATCAGTACAACCACAGTTGACACCATTGGCCACTGAGCAACTCCACTGGAGCAGTTGATTTGCATTGGCACCCAACGGGAAAAATATTATAGGCACTATAAGTAGACATCGCTACATAAAACAAGCTGGTCTGCCTGAGTGACTGGTGGAAGAAGGAGAAATAGAGATTGGACTGATTGAGTCAAGCCATGTCACATAGTTCAAGTTTGAAATGCTTCTTTCTGTTTTGCTCCTGAGAGTGTGCTAGATACTGTACTGGTAATATTATTTATTTGTGTTAACTTCTGAATAAAACAACTTATTAAACACAAGTACATCTTATTGAACATTATTTTGATATTTCATTACCAATTATCATAGCAAAACAGCTTTTTCAAACAGTCTGTAATGCATTTTGGAAACGGGAGATGGGCTCATGGTGTAATGGGCCACCTGGCCTGAGAAACATAAGGAGGAAAGAAAAAGTAAGGACTTACTTCTGGTCATTATTGGGTAGAACACACATATTTTGAATGCCTTCGGCAGTTTATTTTATTTTTTTTGAGCCATTTTAATCTAGATTAAATCCAGGATTGCAGATAGATTAATCTAGATTAAAAAAAGTATCTATGCCCACCTCACTTTCCTCACATTTGACCCGTTCACTCACACAGCGACGGCAGAGGCGACCGTGCAAGGTGCCGACCTGCTCATCGGGAGCAGTTAGGGGTTAAGTGTCTTGCTCAAGGACACTTCGACACGCTGCCCGGGAGGAGCGGGAATTGAACTGGGAACCTCCGGATGACCAGACAACTGCTCTACCTCTCAAGCCAGTAATTGTGCTGTTTTAAATTCCACAAGATCATTTAACTTTAATGTTTTTGACTTTAAAAATTATATGTAACCTGCAATGTGAAATATCCTTATGGCCCTTTTTCGGAGTATAAACGTGGTTGTAGTGTAGAATTATAAGTGTTTCCACAGACTTCAGCACAGTAATTTAAATATGGTAAAACTAGTGAACAGTAGAGAATGAAGAGTGATTTTTTAATCAAGAATGTGCTTTACTTTACTCATGACTGAAATGCTTCTTGACAGTTTAGATTGGACATGTTTTATGTGAGGTTTCCAGCAGATTTTATGGTCTATTATTACACCTAGGAATTTATTTTCATAAACTCTTTCAATAATCACATCATTTATTTTAACTTGTACTTGAGTATTAATCTACAGTTTCCAAATAACATAATTTTAGTTTTGCTCAAATTCAATGATCATTTGTTTCTATCAAACCATTTTTAAGATTTCTTCATCTTAGATGTGATGACCTCTAAAAGCTGCTGGATATTCTCACCAGAACAAAAAAGATTAGTGTCATCCGTAAATAAATACATTTAAATCAAATCAAATCAAATTTATTTGTAAGGCCCGACAACACACGTTAACACTTTCACTGCCCAAGCTTAATTCCTTTTTACCTCCTTGAATGCCCAGCACCACTTCAATGTTAACGTTAATATCGCCTAATCTATGTTTTTAATTATGGCTATGTGTCTAATCTGCCCGTCGCTTATCAAAGACTCATTTTCCAGTCAACATTGTCGTAGCAGATTGTTTTTTATCGCTTCATTTCCCGATTTCACGGAAAAAATAAGACATTCCATGATAATCGCCCTTTACTGGAATATTCTAGAACGTTGTCATTTTTCGGCCTATTTATGAATCGTTTTAAAATAAACGCTAGATTATCGATAGTATATGTGTGCGCATGCACGCTCGTGCTGCGAGTTGAAAATCGATTCTCCTAGTTACTGACCGCTCGCACAGCCAAACAGCCATATCACATAATCACATAAAAGCTTATATCTCCCAGAAAACGGATCTGATTATCCTAAGACTGGTAACATAGATTCCTTACCTGAGATCAGATGGTATCCAAATGGATTATTCCAATTCCTGATCGCCATTCGAAAAAATCAATCATTTTATTGATCCACAGAGTATAGTGTAAAAACACAGAATTCTCGTGATGGGCCTTCAACCAGCGGGGGTAAACCCGAGAAAACTCGTGATGGGCAGTCAAAGTGTTAATGTCCCCATGGGCCAGACACATCTTCTTTAACACATTGGCGGCCACTGGGATGCATCTAATATCACTAGATATTCGACCAGCATATGTAAACAGACTTGCACAGTCCGTGGGGCTGTTTGTAGAGCTAAATCTATACTTTATAGTATTGCTATCTGTCCATTCTCATTGTCAATTGAGACCATAAACCGTCCCTTCTAAATGGCTTAAAGAAAAAAATCATCAATACGTTCTCATTTTATAGCGCCGTGAATATAAGCGTTATAAGGGATTCCGGCTAGGATATTTCCTGGAAGGCTAGATAAAGGGCTAATAGCTACTAACGTTATATCCAATGGCATTTCCGTTATACAGAAGCTACAGTTAAACTCAAACTGCATATGATCGGTACGATCCTCAAGCATGAATGCATGAAAGGGGGGGGCGGGGGACGTCGTTTCTGATTATTGATTACCAATAACCGTGTTCGTCTCAGTAGCCACATAGGCTGATCGCCTGGTTGAGTATCATAACAAGCTCTGTTCAGCATGTAATTTACGTGAAAAGATCTTACCATGAGCCGGTTGGATCCCCCCGAGCATTTCCCAGTTATCAATCGCCATCTGGTAGATCGATATGTCCATTGGCTGATGATAAATCCCCTTACTGCATAGTGAAATCCGCGATCCAAAATGTATTCCGTGCAACAGGCAATAGCGATCGCTTCAGGTGAGTAGAAAACTACATTAGAGATCCAGAAAGAAAAAAAAACAGCTTCTGCCACAGGGAACACTGCATTATCGATACAGCATCGAGCATCGGATGTACCAGATGGCGATCAAACAATTGGAATATTATTATTGGAATACTCCCGATCACATGTAAGGACTATCTGACATACATTTTAGCTTGATCGTGCAATGCTTTCATACCGATCGGGCTGATAAGCGTTTTTAGTGTTCAATACGAATGCCGTTACTGGCAATCAAATAATCAGAAACGACCCCCCCCCCCCCCCCCCCCCTTTCATGCATTCATGATGAAACATAACACCTATGATATAGATTTGATTTGGGAATAATAGCGTGTACAGGTGAAGAAACGACAACGTTATAGTATAATTGACATATAAGGCTATTACTCAGCCCTTCGGGAATGACCCCAGACCACGCTATAACCATACTTATATTCACCACGGTATAACACGGGAACGTATGGATGAAGAAATTAATTCTTTTTCACATATTGAACGATAGATAGGTGATGTCAAATGGGCCATAGTATTGTATCCATAGCTATAATATAGAATATAGTTATAGCTCTACAAACAAGGTAACGCACTCCCATCTTTTAAAGCATGGCAGTGCTAGAACGGGGCCCGACTAATCGCCGGCGGTCAATGAGTTAATAAATACAATAATATAAATATAAATACAACTTTTTTTTTAATTTAATTTATCAATTCCAAGAACTGTTCTCCGTGTCTGTGTCCACTCTGTGTGGATATACGGCGTTGATAAAGTGGTTCCAGCACAACAACATTACAACAAACATCATAATTTCCAATAAGTACCTCCGGTCTATACAGTAATGATCTCATAACCCTCCGATGAAATAACCTCTCTTCACTCCTCTCTCTCTCTCTCTCTGTTACTATCCCTTCCCCTGTGCTCTGTAACACGTCAAGTCGGCAAGTCGTAAATCCCTCAAACGAACCCGTCACCGCCCGTAGGCGTGTATACTAGGGATGTCAGATATTATCGGCCGACCGATATTATCGCTGATATCGGCAGTAAAATGTGATATCGGAAAATATCGGTATCGGTTAAAAAAAACAATAACAATATTTGTTATATATATATATCCAGTGAAATTATTAGTTACCTGAAATTATTCAGTTTTTTGGGGGGGGGGGGGGAAACCCTGCATATATCGGTATCGGTTGATATCGGAATCGGACATTAAGAGTTGGACAATATCGGAATATCGGTATCGGTAAAAAAGTCAATATCGAGCATCCCTAGTGTATACGCTGTCGTTTCACTCCGCGCCAGCCCGTTATTTCTGTCACACGCGTATGACATCACACGCAAAGCGACGGTTCGCCCTCTCTCTGATCCTGCCCCCCCCCCCCCGTTGACACCCGGGGGGGGGGGGCTCGTCGGAGAGAGGGCCCCTAACTCACGCGTCCCTTCTTAAAGATGCGGCGGCGCACATGTCGCGGCGCAGCTGTGTCAGAAACCGCGAGCGACGCTCCCGCTTACCCCAAAACACGGGATAATTACACACACATTAGATACAGCTTTGATGTCGTAAAAGAACCAAAGACCTCAAAGCGACGGCGCTTCAGAGGCCCACGGAGAGCTCTTGTCGAGACGTCTTCAGAGGATATCCCTCCCCTCCCTCCTCCGCCCGTTACTCCCCGTCTTTCAGGTCGAATGACCCCCCTCCAGCGCCCCGACCAGAGGGAAGGTCCTTGTAACGCCAGCGGCGCGGCCGTTGACGAGGACCCTGCGGACCGGGGGGGGGGGGGGGGGGTGATTGATGTGGGAGCCCGTCGCCTCGGGTGAAGTTTGAATAGAACGACGTGACACGATATGGAGCGGCACACGCCCATGCGGTGTGTGAACGGTTAGACGCGTCTCTTTGTGTGTGTGTTTACGTGCGAAGGCGCGGCAAAACACACGCGATCTCAGGACGAGACGAGAGGACAAACGGGGGCCCGTGTGTTCTTACCCGCCGTCACCCCCCCTCGCGTGACAAAGACTCATGGCCTTTTCGAAAGGAGGATAATGAGTTTTTGTCTTTAGTTTTTTGAGAAGAAGAAGAGCTCCTAATTGCTCTTGTTGGTTGACGAGACGTCAAGAGGAGGATTGCCTCGGATAATCCGTGGACTTCAGACGCCCTTTGTAACACCTGAGGCCACCGCCTGCATGCGCAAGGGTTGGCCTTTTCAACCTGTAAACACTTATATATATATTTTTTTTGATCCACTCTTTCTCCCATTTTTCTATTTTTTCTCCCATCCCAATTTCGTATCATCCAATTCAACCCTCCCCTGTCACGAACGCTGTTCTTGCCTCCCACAAGCCGGCTGCAATGTGGACTAAGTCATACAGAGCACGAGTCCCCTCCGATACTCGAGGTAACAGCAGTCGCATCTTTTCACCTGCGCAGCTCGATCTCTCAGTGGCGAGGAGTAACGCGTGGGAGGCTCACGCTGCCCCCGACACTTCCTGATTCTACTGCGCAGGCGCACCAACCGACCTGTAGGAGTCGCTGTCCACAACGCCCGATCCCCACCCATCAGTTTCCCACCCCCTAATACGGCCAATGTGTATTAGTATGAACGACCAGCTAAACTGAAAGCAATGTGGAGCGCTGGGCTCGAACAGGCGAACCCAGCGTCTCCAGTATTCGTGGCGAGCGCCTTGCCCACTACGCCACGTAGCCGCCCTAACACTTATATATATTTTTATTGAACAATTTTATCACACTTTTTACTGTCCGTTCTATTTGATAATCTTTAGCCTATTTTAAACTGAATCAAACCGCACTTTTTATCACTCTATCTAATCTATTCTATTTTATTATTTGTATTACTGAAAAACTGTGATTTACCTTACCTTGTTTACACTGCTTGTGTTGTTTTTACTACCTGTATTTTTATTCTATTTTACTCTACTCTTATCCTAGGCAACTTGATTTGATTTATTATTCTAATTCGTGACCTGTTCTGTCTAAATGTTTAAATGTTGAGCGATTTTGCAGTGTCAAATTTCCCACGGGATAATAAAAGTATTTCTATTCTATTTCTATTCTATTCTATACCTTGCTACCTCTCTATCTTTTTGTGTTTAATTTTTTATGCTCGCTTATGCCTGTATTTTTTACTGTTGTGAAGCACTTTGAACTGCAATTTCTGTATGAAAAGTGCTATACAAATAAAGTTATTATTATTATTATTATTATTATTATTATTATTATTATTATTATTATTATTATTATTATTATTATTATTATTATTATTTATTATCTCTCCTTCTGCCTCTCCTCCACCCTTCTCTCCTTCTGTCGCTCCTCCACCCTTCTCTCCTTCTGCCTCTCCTCCACCCTTCTCTCCTTCTGCCTCTCCTCCACCCTTCTCTCCTTCTGTTGCTCCTCCACCCTTCTCTCCTGTAAACACTCTCCTTCTGCCTCTCCTCCACCCTTCTCTCCTTCTGCCTCTCCTCCACCCTTCTCTCCTTCTGTCGCTCCTCCACCCTTCTCTCCTGTAAACACTCTCCTTCTGCTGCTCCACCACCCTTCTCTCTTTCTGTCGCTCCACCACCCGTCTCTCCTTCTGCCGCTCCTCCACCCTTCTCTCCTTCTGTCGCTCCTCCACCCTTCTCTCCTTCTGTCGCTCCTCCACCCTTCTCTCCTTCTGTCGCTCCTCCACCCTTCTCTCCTTCTGCCTCTCCTCCACCCTTCTCTCCTTCTGCCTCTCCTCCACCCTTCTCTCCTTCTGTCGCTCCTCCACCCTTCTCTCCTGTAAACACTCTCCTTCTGCCTCTCCTCCACCCTTCTCTCCTTCTGCCTCTCCTCCACCCTTCTCTCCTTCTGTCGCTCCTCCACCCTTCTCTCCTGTAAACACTCTCCTTCTGCCGCTCCTCCACCCTTCTCTCCTTCTGTCGCTCCTCCACCCTTCTCTCCTTCTGTCGCTCCTCCACCCTTCTCTCCTTCTGTCGCTCCACCACCCTTCTCTCCTTCTGCCGCTCCTCCACCCTGCTCTCCTTCTGCTGCTCCTCCACCCTTCTCTCCTTCTGTCGCTCCTCCACCCTTCTCTCCTTCTGTCGCTCCTCCACCCTTCTCTCCTTCTGTCGCTCCTCCACCCTCCTCTCCTTCTGCCTCTCCTCCACCCTTCTCTCCTGTAAACACCCCTCCATACTATATCAGACCTAGTAATCTACACCCTCCATACTGTATCAGACCTAGTAATCTACACCCTCCATACTGTATCAAACCTAGTAATCTACACCCTCCATACTGTATCAAACCTAGTAATCTACACCCTCCATACTGTATCAGACCTAGTAATCTACACCCTCCATACTATCAGACCTAGTAATCTACACCCTCCATACTCTATCAGACCTAGTAATCTACACCCTCCATACTGTATCAAACCTAGTAATCTACACCCCTCCATACTGTATCAAACCTAGTAATCTACACCCTCCATACTGTATCAAACCTAGTAATCTACACCCTCCATACTATCAGACCTAGTAATCTACACCCTCCATACTATCAGACCTAGTAATCTACACCCTCCATACTATCAGACCTAGTAATCTACACCCTCCAAACTATCAGACCTAGTAATCTACACCCTCCATACTATCAGACCTAGTAATCTACACCCTCCAAACTATCAGACCTAGTAATCTACACCCTCCATACTATCAGACCTAGTAATCTACACCCTCCATACTATCAGACCTAGTAATCTACACCCTCCATACTATCAGACCTAGTAATCTACACCCTCCAAACTATCAGACCTAGTAATCTACACCCTCCATACTATATCAGACCTAGTAATCTACACCCTCCATACTATCAGACCTAGTAATCTACACCCTCCATACTCTATCAGACCTAGTAATCTAACAATAATAATAATAATAATAATAATAATAATAATAATAATAATAATAATAATAATAATAATAATAATAATAATAATAATAAATGTAATTTGAAGAGAGAAGTGCCTTTCTCAGACTCAATGACACTGTACAAGGAGAGAGAAGCTATATAAAAGAAAGGGTAGATGAAAATATATAGTAACAACAGGGGGGAAAAAAAACAAGTAAGATAAAAAAAAAGGGAAGCAAGGTGCAGTCCAATTGGATGAAGTGGTAACAAGAAAGTTAACAAAAAACTAAAACAAAAAACAGAAAACAAAAAAGTACGGGATCTGTGGCTTAAAAGAAAAGAGTCAGGCGGTGGGGGGGGGGGGGGGGGGGGGGGGTGGGCTACTTGGGAGCGGCAGGGCCGTGTTGCGTGAAGGCAAGTGTGAACAGGTGTGTTCCACATCTACACCTGTCTCTCTCCTACACCCCTCCATACTCTCTATCAGACCTAGAAACTGCCTCAGTGGGTGCCTGGGTGGGTGGGCATGTTGTGTTGCGCTCGGCTGCTCGTTTTCAGGACAATTAGTGGCACTAAAGGTGCTGTAAGTGGCATTATTCTTAGTTAAAATAAGTGGTCTACATGTTTAAAATAACAGCTCTACATTCTGACAGCCATCACTGATACAGAGTGTCTGGTCGGTAACATGGGTCCCCCTCCACTCTGCAGTAAACAGAAGAAGTTATCCAATCGGGAGAGAGAACCCCCCACAATGGTCTAAAAAAGAAAAAGAAACGTGTTTTAAGAAAATGTGTTAAAAGTTAAGTACAATTTGTGGGAAAGGAAGGCATATTTAACACATGATTTTTTTACCAAAAAAAACACCCCTTACAGCTCCTTTAAGCATCATTGAAATGTCACATGGTTTGTATGCGTGTGTGCGTGTGTGTGTGAGAGAGTGAGAGAGTGAGTGCATGTGTGTGTGAGAGAGTGAGTGCATGTGTGTGTGAGAGAGTAAGTGCATGTGTGTGAGAGAGTGAGAGTGAGTGCATGTGTGTGTGAGAGAGTGAGTGCATGTGTGTGTGAGAGAGTGAGTGCATGTGTGTGTGAGAGAGTGAGTGCATGTGTGTGTGAGAGAGTGAGTGCATGTGTGTGTGAGAGAGTGAGTGCATGTGTGTGTGAGAGAGTGAGAGTGAGTGCATGTGTGTGTGAGAGAGTGAGTGCATGTGTGTGTGAGAGAGTGAGTGCATGTGTGTGTGAGAGAGTGAGTGCATGTGTGTGTGAGAGAGTGAGTGCATGTGTGTGTGAGAGAGTGAGTGCATGTGTGTGTGAGAGAGTGAGTGCATGTGTGTGCGCGCACGCATGAATGTGTGATTTATTCCGATCCCCATTAGCTGATGCAGAACACCAGCTACTCTTCCTGGTGTGTGTGTGTGTGTGTGTGTGTGTGTGTGTGTGTGTGTGTGTGTGTGTGCATGTGTGTGTGGGTGTGTGCATATGTGTGTGGGTGTGTGTATGTGTGTGTGTGTGTGTGTGTGTGTGTGTGTGTGTGCATGTGGGTGTGTGTGTGTGTGTGTGAGTGTGTGTGTGTGTGTGTGTGTGAGTGTGTGTGTGTGTGTGTGTGTGTGTGTGTGTGTGTGTGTGAGTGTGAGTGTGTGTGTGTGTGTGTGAGTGTGTGTGTCTGATCACCTCATGGTCAGATCCAAACTCCTCATGAGTATCCAACCCCGTGGACCGAGGGTAGCACCTAATAAGAAACTAAATTCTGCAGCACTGAACACCCCCACCTCAAAAAACCACCTCCGACAGCTCCTTGCTGAAAACCTCAATAAGATCCCGGAGGAATCAGCTGACTGGCCAGCTCTGCGCCAGGCTATCCACAGCGCAGCCTCTGAGGCACTTGGCCAGACGAGGAAACGACACCAGGACTGGTTTGATTGTAACTCAGCCAAGATACAGTCCCTGCTAAAAACCAAGCATGAAGCCCACAAAGCCCTCCTGTCCTGCCCTGGTTCTCCCACCCTGAAAGCTGCCTTTGCTGCAGCAAGAACAGCAACCCAGCGAGCCCTCCGGACTATGGAGGATGCCTGGTGGATACAGAAGGCGAAGGAGATCCAAAGCCTGGCAGACTGCCACAACATCCAGGGCTTTTACGATGCCATCAAAGCACTGCATGGCCCCAGGAAGCGGGCGACTGCTCCAGTTCGATCAGTCGACGGTTCTAAACTCTTTAAGGACCGACATGAGATTCTCACCCGCTGGGCAAACCACTTTGAGTCTTTACTCAATCACACCAACCCCACTGACCCACATATCCTGGATAATCTCCCAGACATGCCACCAGTCATGCACCTGGACACCCCACCACACTTCTCTGAGACCAGTCAAGCCATTGCGGGTCTAAAGAACAATAAAAGCCCTGGACCCGATGGCATCCCAGCAGAGGTTTTCAAACACGGAAGGTACCTCCTCACGCGCCGTCTGCACCTCCTGATCTGCAACATCTGGGAACATGAGACCCTCCCACAGGACTGGAAGGATGCAAACATTGTGGTCATCTACAAGCAGAAAGGGGACAGAGCAGTCTGCGGAAACAGCCGAGGAATCTCTCTCCTCTCCATCGCAGGGAAAGTGCTGGCGAAGATCATGCTGAACAGGCTGGTGGAAAACATCTCTGAAGCTGCGCTTCCGGAAACTCAATGTGGCTTTCGGAAGACCAGATCCACCACCGACATGGTCTTTGTCCTGAGGCAGCTGCTAGAGAAGAGCAGAGAGCATCGCAAGGATCTTTACATAGCCTTCATAGACCTGAGCAAAGCCTTCGACACCATCAGCCGTGAGCTGCTCTGGAAACACCTCAACAAACTTGGGGTACCACCCAAGTTTCTCTCCATCCTTCAGCAGCTGCATGACGGGATGCAAGCCAGAGTCCAGACGGGTGAACTCCAGTCAGAATCCTTTAAGGTTAATGTTGGGGTGAAGCAGGGCTGTGTCTTGGCTCCGGTGCTCTTTAATCTCCTCCTCTCTGCCGTCACCTGCCTCTTCCGCCGAGCCATGGGACATGAAGACGGTGTCCATGTGGAATACCGCCTTGATGGTAGCCTCTTCAACATCCGCCGGCTCCAGGCACACACAAAGACAAAATCCTGCCAAGTATGTGAGCTACAGTACGCTGATGACTGTGCCATCTTAGCTCACAGTCCAGAGTCTATGCAGCATGCTCTCGACACCATATCCAGCCTGTACCAATCCTTCGGTCTCCAGGTCAACATACAAAAAACCGAAGTCATGTCCCAACTCACTTCCCGAACCTCTACACCTCCCAGTTTTCACATAAACGGTGTTCCACTCAAAACAGTGGATCATTTCACCTACCTCGGCTCCACTCTGTCCTCATGCTGCTCCCTTGACGCGGAGATACACACACGTATCAATAAAGCGGCATCATCCTTTGGACGCCTACGCAGCAGGGTTTTTGAAAACCGAAACCTGAAGATCAGCACCAAGGTTGCCGTTTACAACGCAGTATGTCTCTCCACTCTGCTCTATGGAGCAGAATCCTGGACCCCATACCGCCGGCACATCACCAACCTGGACAATTTCCACATCCGTTGCCTCCAAAGGATCCTCGGCCTGACCTGGGAAGATCGAGTCCCCCACACAGACATCCTCAACAACACCAACTCAATCTGTATGGCCGCAGCTGTGGCCAAAAAACATCTTCGTTGGATAGGGCACACCATACGTATGCCTGACCACCGCCTGCCCCGCCAAGTCCTCTATGGCCAACTGAGAGGAGCAAAGCGGGCTGCTGGAGGCCAAAAGAGACGCTTTAAGGACTACACCAGGGACCTCCTAAAGTGTGCAAACATCACGCAGCTTGAAACTCTGGCACTCGACAGATCAGCCTGGCAAGTCACTTGTGCCACTGCAGTTTCCCAAATACACCAAACGAACCAAGACCGAAAATCTGAGAGGCGCACGCAACGACACCAGCGGGCGGCTGGCATCCCCCAGGTATCTGGCTTCCCTTGCGCCATCTGTGGACGGGTGTGCGGCTCAAGGATCGGACTCAACGCCCACGAGAAGTGGCACCAGCGGCAGCGTCGCTAACTCCCCCCCCCCCACCCCCCCCTCTCCCCATCCCTGGAGCAAGCGTCATCATCGAACACGATGGACAGCTAAGAGAGTGTGTGTGCATGTGTGTGTGGGTGTGTGCATATGTGTGTGGGTGTGTGTATGTGTGTGTGTGTGTGTGTGTGTGTGTGTGTGTGTGTGCATGTGCGTGTGGGTGTGTGTGTGTGTGAGTGTGTGTGTGTGTGTGTGTGTGTGTGTGTGTGAGTGTGTGTGTGTGTGTGTGTGTGTGTGAGTGTGTGTGTGTGTGTGTGTGTGTGTGAGTGTGTGTGTGTGTGTGTGTGTGTGTGTGTGTGTGAGTGTGAGTGTGTGTGTGTGTGTGAGTGTGTGTGTGTGTGTGTCAGTGTTGTAGTACTCAAGTCCTGGACTGATTTTCAGAACTCGTGAGTCGACTTGGACTCGAGCACTGATTGATTGTGTTCGGACTCGGAAGGTGCAGACTTGGATAACGTTTATGTAGGCCCTAATCATTTGGCATAAGATATTGATGGCTCTATTAATAACGTAACATTATTTAATTTTGTGCAAGGGCCAGACACGTGTGTTCCACCTACATGCGGATTCACGTCAATACCCTCATGTTCGGTACTTAACCCTTTCACTACCACACACCACCAAATGGTCAACCCTTTCACTGCGACGCTACAGAAGGTTAACCCTTTCACTGACACACGACAACGGGTTAACCCTTTCACCGTCTGCAGTGTGGTGGTGAAAGGGTTAACCGTCTGTAGTGTGGTAGTGAAAGGGTTAATAATAGGGCATAAAGAGATGTCCCCCCGAATCGTGCGCTTTGTCATTTTCTACGTTTAAAATGTAGACCTTGTTTTATTTGTACGTCGGCTCTTTGACTGCCAGAGTGGGGGGGGGGGGGGGGCTCAACCTTGATGACTTGGACTCGGACTCGGGTAACGGGGACTCGACTCTGGCTCTTCTTCTGGTGACTCAGACTCGGACTAGGACTCGAACACCGGGGACTCGAGACTCGACTCGGACCGGAGATCTAGTGACTCGACTACAACACTAAAAAAGGAATATCGTTTATTTTATTTGAATATTTAATGTGAAGGCCGGACGGTTGAAAACGTTTTGTGCGTATTAAAATTGTGCGTATTAAAATAAAATAAACCATATTGGTGGAATAGTGGAATAACAGTGGAATAATTTACCTGAATACATCAAACTGAGTAAACATGTGGCACAATTTAAAAAGCAGCTAAAAAGATGCACATTAGAGAAATACAGAAATGAGTAATGAGGATAAACAAAGTTATGTTATATTGTGTTATGTAGTGCTGTACTGTATTCACTGCTGTCAAGTGGATCAAGTTTTTTATATATTTTTTTTAATATAAGTAAAAGTATATCCTATATTGTAATATACTAAATTATGTTATATCTAGTCAAATTAATGGAAGAACAAATATAAATGTAAGGGGCTAGGGATCAATAAGCTTAGCTTCCCTCTACTCCTTTTTTGAACATGTCTGCTAACCAAACACATTGCTCTTGACCTTTTGTTTATAATTCCTTTTTCTTTTTTATGTTTTTTTTTTAATGTTTTTTGATTTGTTGTTATGATTGTTTGGTTTGACGGAACAAGATACCGTGATTTGTTTGGAGGAAATGGAGAATTACATGTTCAAAAATAAACGTTTCATTCATTCATTCATTCATTCATTCATTCATTCATATTCCTTGAGTGCGGTCCCTATACCCCTTTTTAGTGATTTACTCTTCTTGGACTATGCACCTGTCTGAGCGCAGTGGTTACCTTTTCTACTTCGACTACAACACTGGCATGTGTGTGTGTGTGTGTGTGTGTATGCATGCACACACATGTCCGTGTGCGTGTCTCTGTGTGGACGTTGTGTTCCTAAGCCCGTCTGGCACGATGAGGCAGCAGCTCTGGGGGGAATATTCCTGCTCTCAGCATCTGTCACGGGCTGTTGTTGTTGTTGGCTGCTGCTGCTGAACGGAGCGGATCTTCTCTCGTGACACACGCTGCTCCTGGAGAGAGACGTGTTTGTTGACCGCCTGGGAGCCGCCCCATCGTCCCTGTCATCGTACCCCTGTGAGACACCGGGACAGTTCAGGTTTGTTTATTAGTTGTCATACAAAACTACAGAATACTTTTATATGAAATGCTTTTTTC